>NC_059139.1:49667377-49679877 GCF_020740605.2 Lemur catta | reverse complement strand
TGAAATAAAAACTATCAGAATTATCTGCACAAATGGTAACATATAAATACCTGTTTATATATTTAAACAGATTGCTCATATTGATATAAACCAAACTTATTTTTCCAACTTTGAAACAGATTTTGGGGGCTTTCCTCCAAGAGTTGGCCCTTTAGTAGTTGGTGGCATTCAGGGGGTCATTTCCTGTGTATTACCTTGTGTACTGGCCACTGGTTATACCCTGACACGGCAATAAGGATTGCGGTATTATTTAACAAAGTGAAATGTGGGTCTGGAATTTTAAATTTTATTGTTGAATAGGCTCTATTGCCAAAATGTCCTTAAAAAGTGAATGTTATGTATTTAACATTTTTGTTTTCTTGTGTGATCTTTGTGAAAGGTATTTAAAGCAAACTATAAACAAAGAAATATTGATATAGAAACCATTTAGTACTGTGCACAGCCATTTTCATATAAGAAAAACATTTTTGAGTTTGTTTTTTAGACATCTATTCCCCCTACTGGTGATATTTATTCTTATTTGGTGACTTAAAAAAAAAAAAAATCATGTTCAGATAATAGGAAGAGAAGAAGGAGCCTGACTGAATTGTTTGAATATCTCAGTGATATGATTGCTTTTGTGACAAATTCTTAAATTGCAGGCTTTCAAACCCCTGCCACTAAGAAGATAGAGTTACTTTGAAAAGTTGTCCTTTCTCCTTGAACTCTGGAGCATATATTCTGTTGTCACTTGGGAGCCTGCAATTTGGAATTACTAAGTATGGGCTGTGGCCCCTCTGTTCTCTTGGCTAGTGGAGGTTGGAGACCAAAGAAACGTTTGACTTTTCTGTCCCCAAAAACCACCTGTCCAGATCTGGCCCACTCTCAAGGCACCCAGATGGGGAAATGGTATAATATATTATAAAGGGCCCATTGTAAGGTGCTTTTATACAATGGCTGCCTTCATGCTGAGATGTCCTTGCACCTAGCAACCTCCTGGACACCGTGTGTCTCCCACACCAACTCTATAGCTAGGTCATTGTCCCCGCATGTGTGCACATAGCCCTTGTCCTTCTGCGGCCACATACTGCATTGCAGTGACCTGGCTCTTTGGCCATCTCCCTGACACAACTGTACATTTCATGAAGAGAAGACTGGGCTTGCCAGGCCCACAGTGGGTGATCCACACAGCACAGTCACCCCCATGATACCTTTGCCCTCCTTCCAGGGCAGCAGTGAGATGCCTAGTATCTGAAAGTTCTAGAAAGAAAGAGGGTGCAGGGCAGGGTCACCTTGTTTCACAACTCCATGGGGTTCCATTCCTGTCCATGCGAATGATGCCACTGAGGCTCGCAGGGCCCGGCCTGCACAGCCATATACAACGACCCGGGCTCCGCTCCTGCTGGGCTGACTGGGAGGCGAGTGGAAGACAGGGAGCTGATGCCCACCCAGTGGCTGCCATGTGCTGGGCCCCAGTAGCTGACAGCATCCACATCCGTGCCCGTACTTACTCCTCAGGCCCACTGTGTCCACCCTGCTTCCCTCCTGCCCAACCTGCTCTTCCTCTGTCCCCTGCTGTGGGAGGCAAGGGACATGGGAAAGAGAAGATGCCTGTGAGGAGTCCAAGGACAGGCGACAGAGGACAGGCCATAGGCTCCGATGTGCAGAGCCCTCAGCTGCCTTTCCATGGCTCCCAGGCCTTCCCACCAACCACCCTCCTCACTGCTCATTTCCCATTCCACAGCTCTAGAAAGTGATTGGGAATTCTATATACATTCAAGTCAAAGTTTCACTATTATCATTTTACAATTATAACTAAAACATCATTTGCAACAGCTTTGTTAGGGGAGGTAAAAACCTGGCAGGGTCCTTCTCCCAACACACAAAATGCCCCCGCACCCAGCCCCACCATCACTGGCAAAGGAGAACAGGGAGCACAGTGGGAAAGAAGAGGCTGGAAAGGCGCTTGCGGCGGCCCAGGTGCTGGCTCTGTGGCGCCACTCACCCCACCGTGGGGACTCGCACAGCTTCCTCCTCAAGGCTGTTGAGAACAGCAGGCTAATAAATGCAGACAACAGAAGCAAAAGGAAAACCCCTAGAAAGGTTCATGTACGCTTGGAAGGAAGAACCCAGAGGATCCTGTCCCAGACCGGCCCCCAGGTACAACAAGGCATCCACACATTCCATGAGCGTGAGAGGATGGGGGTTTCCTTCTTTCCTTTAGGTGGGGGGTGTTTAATGCACTGAAGCTGAAAGTCGATGTGCCTGGCCAGACCTTTAGGGGTAGGGCCCTGCCTGTGACACTTGCCCTCCTGATGTGCCAAAGGCCCAGCAGGGCCCGCGCAGGGGCCCGTGTGGCTGTGGCTTCCCAACACGCCTGCCCCCACCGAGGGCTTCCTGGAGCAACTTACCTCAGCCCCCTCCAAGCTTTCAGAGCCCTGTCCACCAGTGGCCTCAGCCCTCGCAACAGCAAACCAGCGCCTTGGCTGCTTTTGACAAAGGGCGGCCCCCGCATGCCACTCTGAGCCTGTTTCCTCATCTGTATGTTGGAAGAAGAATAGCAAGTCTTCCTTCAAAAGGCAGATGGCAGGACACTTTAGGAGCCACAATAGTGAAGGAGTGGCTGCTAGGGTAGCTGATGCCAAGAAGGGAGTCCCACTTCTTTATCCTTGAGGCCCCACACCTGTGTGAGCGGTGTAGGCCGCTCCTCTGTGGGTGGCCTGGCCCAGCCCCACAGCCTGAGCAGGGGAGCACAGTTTGCAGCCTGAAAGGGATGGGGAGGCCACAGGTCCAGCGAGCAGACCTCATGGGCCGGGGGCGGGGGTCATGGGAAACGCATTGGGCTCACAGGACTGGGGTTCTAGTCCTGGCTCTGCCACCTACTGCGTGTCTTTGGAAAAATCTCTGAGCTTGAGTGTCTTGTCCTCAAACTGGGGGAGTTGACAAGATGATGTCTAAGGTTTTCCCTCCTCGTTAACATTCTGGAACCCTAAGAAAGCAGAAGGTATGGGGTATCCCCTGTTCTCTTAAACTCCATCAATCCATGGGAAACTCTATAGCAACGAAGAGCTCTCTTCTAACAAGATTTTTAGAATAATGGACTCCTTTAACAAGACTAATGTAATGAGCAAAGTGTTCATGAATCTGAAATAATGTATTAAATTTCATATGGCCTTTTAAAATGAAGAGAGAGGGGCAGTTGAACAAAATGTACAGTGGACATTAAGAACTTAAAAGCCTTGAGAAATTGCTCCATTAAGTTTAGTAAATATTTGTCGAACCCCTGCTCCATGCCAAGCTCAGTGCCGGGCAGTAGGGGTGCCAGGATGAATAAGACAGTCCCTGCCCTTTGAAGAAATCAAGATAGAGCGTGGGCAGACCGGCACGTCAAAAACGTCCTTTCAAAGTGCTGTGGTAAAGGCAGTGACAGAGATGTGCCCGGCATGCTCTGGGGCCCAGCCCAGGATGGGGGAAGTTCTGGAAAGGTTTCTTACAGGAAGCGGAGTTTGAGCTGACTTTGGAAGAGGCACTTGAGGCCTTTTTGCTGAACCTGAAGTTCTACAAGGCTTTCTAACTACGGCATAGTCTCTACCTGTGCTGTGGAGGTTAGGTTACTGTTGAGCCTCTTTTATTTTTCCCCAGAAGAGAGAATGGCGTTGGCCAGTAACCCATGAGAGCTATTGAGAGCAGGGAGGAAAGGTCAAACTCTCTTAGCTAATTCTGCTCCAATTATTCTATACATTGGTAGAGGTTTTGATTAGATTGGGATCTTCAGGCTCAGATTTTAAATATCCTGAAATATATTCCACTGATAGAAAAGCTGACTTGAGATCATGGATTAGGATCATTTATGATTCTCAGACCTGGGCCCTACTACTCCCCGAACTAGACCAGCCCTGTCACCAAAGTGCTCAGCAACCTCCTCAAAGCTATTAATTATAGCAGGTAGGGGTGGAAGGAAGAAGAGAAATGCCAGAGCTACTCTAAGCAGACTTAGCCTGAGATCTTCAATGTACTATATTCAATGTCTTAAGTCTGCACTTCGTGTGCTCCCTGTGATGTAGCTTAAATTTATGGAGTTTCCAGGTGAGATTAGACTTTTTTTTTCGAAATAAAACAAAAATTTTAGGAAAATGTCACTATAGAGCTACTACAAACAGATGTTCTGCAGATACCAATATTTTCCATGTTTTGGAAGACAGGAAATATGTAAATGTCATTGGGGTTGTGAAAGGAAGACCTTGTCTATTCCAAAGAAGCTCCTAGAACACAGCACTAAAGGGATAGATTGTGAGCTCCCAGAAGAGGAAACTGGCCTCTAGTTCTCCAGGACAACTTTTAACAAACAAAAGACACAGAAATAGGATAGGCCTAATAGATCTGGAATTAGGAAGGGCTTGCCTCTTCTTGTATCCTGTAGACATGACAGAAAACAGTGTGTGTGATGCCCAGACCATGAAGTAGATTCATAACCAGCTGAATGGCTCTCCTGAAAGGGGTGGTTTGGTTGCATGTCATCCTGTTTTGTAGTATTAAGCCTTAGGGAGAAGCCTGGCAACTTTTTGGAACAAGACAGGGAGGAAAAAGTATAAGAGAGAAAGAAAAGGAAAATAAGGAGGGAGGAAAGGAAATAAGGTCTGTGACCATAATCTGATCTTATTTAGCATTTATATTAATTTGGAAGATGGTATAGAGAGCACAGTCATCAAAATTGCAGACAAAGCCAGTCAGGAAGAGAACTGGGATGCAACCAGTCCCTGCCAAGGATAAGATAAGCGGCTAAATATAACAAGAGGAAATGTAACTGGGATGAATGCAAGCTTCTACCTAAGGTTCCAAAATATCAATAATTGTGCACGTTAAGATGAGAGAGGCAGGAATTAGCTGCAGCACTTACAAAACATACAAATCCCGAAAGACTAAATAATTGAATTGACTGTAAACTCAACGGTGATGGAGCCGAATAATCTAATGGAATCTTAAGCTAGAATGGGGAGCCGATGGCTCTCCTTCACTCTGAACTACTCAAATGACATTTGGAAAACTGTCCAGTTCTGGGCTTCATATTTTAAAAAGATTGTAGACAAACTGGAACGTGTCCAGAGGAATGACCAGGATAGCAAAACCCCCAGTGTTCTGGAAAAGACAAGACAGGAAAGACAAAAGGACTGACTTCAAATGCTCAAAAAGGATTAGATACAGGAGAGAGACAACTCTGGGACTGATGGCCTTTCTAACAAAACTGTTGAAAGTTATAATGGGCCACGTTGGGAACAAGTGACATTCGCATCTTGTGGAAGTGTTTTACGCAGGCTGAGGGCCACTGCGGCAGAATGAGGTCGAAGGGACCCTCTCTATCACAGGCTTTCTTTTATACATCCTTGGAGGAACTACTCCATGCCAGCCATCATGCTAGGCATTGGGGAGGCCAGGACATGGTGCCCTCCATAAACCAGACATCACAATCACAGCCCGACAAGGCATGTGTGGCCCTGGATATGTGAAAAATATAAGCAGTGAGAAAGAGAAAGGGCGTGACTAACACTGCTGCAAAGATGGGTTCTGAGCCAGCCAAACAGAGGAGAGAGTGGTGCTCCGGCCCTCGGCTGGGTGGGTCCCTGGGCATGTGGGGACGGTGAACAGTCTTGCCAGAGATAAGGCCGCAGAGGCAGGCTGAAGCTGGATTGTCAAGGTCCTTGGGTGTTATGATAAGGAGCTCACTCTCTCTGCAGGAGCAGGAAGGGAGAGAACTGGCAGAGACTACTTAAAATAGAGACTAAAGCACAGTGATTCTGGTGACAGAAGATGGACTGGACGCAGGAGAAATTGGCAATGGGAAGACTAGTTAGTTAGTCATTTCCAGCTCTGAGGGCCTTGATTTCATAGCGTGGTAGAGAATGTGAACATTTTTGGGTGCAGAATGCTTTTAAGGAAGGCTAATAACAAGAGGACTGCTCCATGCTTATGCATAAACAAGCTGTTTGTCTCTGTCCGTGAAAATGAGCAAAAAAGGTCTGGGCAGATCTGGCTGTGTGAGCCTGGGTCATGAAGACGTGGTCCAGGACAGGGTAGGGCTGAGCAGGCATTTTTTCCAGGAATAGTAGCATTACAGAGCTAAATGCAGTCCATCTGTTGGACAAATAAGTCTAGCTTAAACCAAATGTAAAGTCAAAGGAAGAATTAGAGAGAAATTGATAGAGGGCTTTTTAGTCTCTGAAGCTCTGAGCAAAAGAAAAGCTGCCCCTGCCATCAGGGGCTGGCCTGGCCTTCACTGCTAGGCCTTGGTGCTCGCCCGTTCCTGGTGATCTTTAGCTGGAATGCATTGGCACGCCATTGCATTATATTTCATCCCTAGCTTTCTTCTTGGGGGTTCAAAGTGTCTCTGAGGTTTTCAGGTAGAATGTTACACATCACTAGGAATGGAGGACTAGTCCATGGGCTGCTGCAAGCACAGCACCTGGGCTGTCCTCTTTGTCTACCCGAGACATTCCAAGAACCAGCTCCTATGAAGATTCCTGATATCTCTCCCTTGAAATGATCCATTCTCTGAGATCCTACTGCACGTGGTACTGTTGGCAAATATTTCACAGTGGTGTAAATATTTTTTAAGCACTCTCCATAGATTGTGGATTCATTAAGGGCAAAGACTCTGTCTTACTCATCTTTGTGTCCCCAGTTGTCTAATGGACTGGCATGTAGGAAGTTCATTAAGTGAATAAATGATCAAAAGAATAAATGAAATGTTAGGCTTGGAAGGGACTTGAACAGTTAACTAGACCAGGCTTTCAAACTCACACACCTGGTGGTGCCCAGCCGTGATGTACAGAGAGATGCCTGTGGCTGCCTGGTGACACGTCCCCATCAGTGCCAGGGAGTTTTTGCCAGGAAGGGATGTGAGTTCACCGTCGCCAGAGCTTCTGCATTTTAAAGAAAAGCTAGATATCTCCTGAATTTTCAAATGTTTTAAAGTACCATATGAGCCTAATATAATATGTCTGAGGGTCAGATTTAATTTCTGGACTGCCAATTTGTGATTTCTGATCTTGGCCGACCCCTAGTATTATCTGTGAGGACACTATGGTCCAGAGAGATTAGGGACATGCCTGAGATCACCCAGCCATCAGTGGCAAACAGATTCAAACCCAGGCGTAAGAATCATAGTCCGACTTAGTATCTCCTGATCACGTTCTGGGAGCGGGGCACTTGGATCTTACACTGCGCTTCAAGTCAATGCGCAGGTGATTGGGGTGAGGAAAAACATGTGCAGAAATCTTAGATGTAGGGTATGGACTTTGTTAATGGTTCCACATACCAGGTTATATTTTTAAATAAGTCCTAAGTATTTGTTTCCCTTTCCCAACACTGTGTCTGTTTCCTTCTCACTAGCAAATTTAATTATATATTTTAATTTAAATTTTACTTCTATCAATGTAGTATACATAACTGTATAAAATGTCAAATTGTACTCCAAGGTTTATAATGACAACTAGCAGTCCCCTGCCCCATACCTTGCACCCCTCAGTCCTGCTCTCTCACAACGCTTTTTTTTTTTTTTTTTTTTTTGGAGACAGGGTCTGTTGCCAGGGTCTCCTGACCTCAAGTGATCCTCCTACCTCAGCCTCCCAGATTGCTAGGATTACAGGCAGGAGCCACCACTACCAGCCCCTTCCAACTCTTTTAATTAATGATATGCCTGCTAAGAAGTCTTTTTAATTTTGTGATTCTCCAGTTTCAACCTGGAAACATATGCCCTTCTGCTTTAGGAAATTTTCTTACACCGTTTATTTGATAAATTTCTTCTCATTTTCTCTGTTACCAACTAGAATTCCTATTAGTTGGGTCTTCTAATTTTCTTCTCTTGTTCATCTATTTCCTTAGAAACTTCCTTAACTTTATCTTAATAGCCCTTTGATTGAGTCTTTTACCTCTGCTATTATACTTTTAGATTCCTAGAGTTTTTTTCTCATTCTCTGAAAGTTCTCTTTTTAATGTTCTCCCATTTTGTTTCATGGCTTCAACATTGTCTCCTATCTCCTAATAATTGTAGTTTGTTTGTTTGTTTGTTTGTCTGAAGTTGTTCATGCTCTGGTCTGTTTTCTCTGAGTTCCTTTTTATTCAATTTGTTTGTTTAAATCTCTGCTTTTTCCGTTGGAAGCTTTCCTCAAATGTCTAATAGACTTTGGTTATCCAATCATATTTACATATGAGGCACTAAAATAAGTAAATACCTGAATAAATGAGCAAAGCACTAAAATTCTAATGTTAAGTTATGTGTGCAAGGTAGGCTTTGTGACGAGTAGGCTTTACTGTATGGTACCCAGCTATTGTTCTTAGGAAATCTCCAATGGTCAATGTCTGTAGCAAATTTCATGAGTGAAGAATCCTCCAGATGCCTTCCTGAGAGGTCAAAATGCTGGCTCCCAGTGTTGTAAGGGCCAAACAGGGCAAGAAGGTTGGAGAATTCACCATTCATTACGTAGAGTTTCACTTCATTCCCCTTGTGTCTAACATTCTGCCTCATCCCTACTTCAAACTGGTGTCTCCAAGTCCTTTCTGGTCCGGCATTTCCAAAGGGAAAATCTCTGATCTACTTCTAGTGGGTGGGGATTGGAGGGATGAATTTATCTTTGGAAGACTTGACCAAGCCTACTGTTTGCAATCCCTCCCCACGCTACCACCTTTAGAGGTGCCTGGGTTTTTCTAGTTCCTGAGCCTCTCCAGGCTTCTGTGGCAGGTGCTGCTTTGTTCCTTGTTGATTTCCCCCACTTCAGGCTGAAGCCTTAGTCTGCTAAGTTATTTATTAATAATAGTTACTCCTGGTACTTATACATTCTAGCTTCTAAAATTTTGCTTGCATTTCTCCTCTACTGTCACCTCCTCTCTTGCTAACTGCCTTTATTGGTTGGTGCCTTATTTATTCCTTTACCATCATTTCAGTGGATCTTCAATGGACATCAGACACAAATACATATGTTTAATTCACCATGTATAATTGGAAGTTTCCTCCAGGAAATTTAGGTTTGATCTTTTATGCCTGTTAGTCTAAGACCTATCTTCACTAGGCAGGTCAATGAACAGTGACAACCTGGCCCATTCCATATTCTTTTTTTTTTTTTGGAGACAGAGTCTTGCTCTGTTGCCGGGGCTAAAGTGAGTGCCGTGGCGTCAGCTTAGCTCACAGCAACCTCAAACTCCTGGGCTTAAGCGATCCTTCTGCCTCAGCCTCCCAAGTAGCTGGGACTATAGGCATGCGCCACCATGCCTGGCTAATTTTTTTCTATATATTTTTAGTTGTCCAGATAATTTCTTTCTGTTTTTTAGTAGAGACGGGGTCTCACTCTTGTTCAGGCTTGTCTCGAACTCCTGAGCTCAAACGATCCTCCTGCCTCGGCCTCCCAGAGTGCTAGGATTACAGGCGTGAGCCACCGCGCCCGGCCCCATTCCATATTCTTAACAAGGAGTCTTACTAATGTGTCTACAGACACAAAAATGTCCTTTGGTTCCTCTTGTTCAACATTATTCGTATGGAGATCTATAAGATCTATCTGTGATGTGACTACTCCAATTCTGAATAAGTCATGTTCTAATATTTCTCATTATATTTCCCAATTTTGTGAAAAGGTTCATATGTCAACAGTTTGAATATTTTAAACCTGTTCTAATACTTTTTAAATTCTGTGCCCATTCATAGCTGAGTTGTACCTTACTTATATATGCAATTATATTTACATGAGCATCATGTTACTTTGGACTGAATTATAAGGGAGTCCTATAACGTTCTTTGTGAAGTCAGTGTCTGTTATTGTCAATGATAATGGGGGAGGGTGTGGTATATGCTACCAGATTTGGCCAATGATAAACAACTTGTGTCACTGACAGTTATGGCAGTGGCAGTGGGAATGGTGGTGTGGTGGTGGAGATGTGGGGGACATGATCCAGGTGACAGTACTAAGACAGCAGAAACTGAGAGGTATTTTAAAAATCAATTCTCTTTATTCACTTATTATTTTTTCACTCTTTATTATGAAATCTACAACATTTGGGATAAGCCACTATGAATAAAAGTTATGCCCACAATTCTGGGTGTCCACTTGAGGCCCTATCGATACCTCTAAGAGTTCTTACAGCATCAGATGCTAGGAAAATCAGATCATCCACACAGTGTGACTAAGAGAGGCCATGGCTATTTTTCATGGTGTCCCTCCACCCTACAGAATGATGAGGTCTGACTCATGTAGTTGAATGTGGCAATTATATAACTGCAACAATGCCCCCCATCACTCAACAGATGGCTGTGTTCCCAGGCATGGTACTGGGGGTTCTGTGGGATGCTGAAGGAGACAGTCCTTTATTCTCAAAGAGTTTAACCACAGTACCAGGCAATATAGGGTAAGCTACCAAAGGGCGTGATGGGTTTAAAAGAGAGAGAAATTAGAATCAGGAGCAATGCCTGGAGTGGTACATCCTCAATGCATTTTGTCTGTATCCCAGCCCTAGGATTTAGTACATGGCATGGTTATTTGCTTACTACTTGGTGTCCTTTCCATTGAGGACGTGGAGCCTGGTCTCTTCATCTTTGTCTCCCTGGCAGTTTGCATGGGCATACTGCCTGGCACATTAGATAAATGTTCATCGAATGAAAGAATGAATGAGTGAGCGAATTAATGGAGGGGTAGGAGTTAGACTGGATCTCAAACAACAAGTAGGAAACAGACAAATGAAGGCAGGAGGGTATTCCTGGTGCAGGAAACTGTGGCTGAAGCGTGCAAGCTAAGTGGGTGCGCAGTGGGAGATAAGTTTGCACCTGAAGGCTGGAGCCAGATTGTTGAAAGATATAAAAACTGGTTCATAGAGTCTGGACTTTACCCTTTAGGAAAGGCTGAGTTGTTGGTATATTTAATGTAGGAGAGGAATTTGATGGGAGCAGGGCAACATTAACTTGTCTGCCCCAGGCAGAATGAACTGGTTGGGGAAGAGACTACAGCCAGAGAGGATAGTTAGAAGACCACTGCAATAATCCAGGTGAGAAAAGCTAACGGTCTGGATGAAGTAGTTGGTGGTAGGAAAGGAGAGACAACAAGAGATGCGATAAAAGAAAATATATTAAAATGAAAATCCTAAAAAAAATCTGTTGGATAAACCAAGTTAGGAGGTTTCGTGATCTCACGATTTTTTAGCAGTTTTTATAGTGTGAATTCTTGTTCTGGGCGTACATTTAACTGAAAAATTAAAAAGAGCTGTGAAAGGGAACCCATAAGTGAATGCTTCAACCCAAAATGTTCAGAGCAAGGGACCAAGGAAATGGTCCCTGTGGTGGGATTGCTGTAGCTTTGCTCCCTACAGCCTCTCCTCCTCTGCCTGAAAGTAAGCCCACAATCACAAGGAATTGACCTTTCTCCAGGGAATAAAGGGCTATGTTTGATCTTGGGGTGGGGATTGGCCATGGGAGGGCAACCATTTCCTGCAGTCTCATAAACCACCAGAATCCTCTTTTTGCGGATTTAATCAGATCCAATACCTAGACAATGATTGTGTTTACAGCCATAACCTTACAAATTGTTTTTGAACAATGGAGAATGATAACAACAAGTATGCAACGGGGCAAGAAACAGAAAAAATAATGTTTTTGACCTGAAGGAACCTGAATGGTAGTTTTTTTCCCTCAATCTTGATTTTCATAAACATTTTTACTCTGGAGGTTTAGGCTATGTGGGTAACGTGTAGGTTTAAGTCACATGGGTACTAGAAGGATTAACATTCTAGAACATTCTGTAAAAGTTTTTGCAGTGGGAATATTATCATGTTCATAAGCACAACCAAAAACTTACAGACATATTTATATAAAGGAAAAACCATAATTGGTATAGGGTAACAGGGAAATCTTAATACCTGCCCCAAAATCCTCTTTGGTTTTCTTTTTAAAAAATGAACCCACCAAAAGCTATAAAAATTAATCCTGTGTGTTCGTCCTAAGCTTGAAGCAGATCCTGCATCTTCACTCTAATATTCTTTGTGTTTCTTATTCACCCCAGTGACTGGAGGGGGGCTTAAATTTCAGCATTAAGTGGTG
Source organism: Lemur catta (assembly GCF_020740605.2). Taxonomy (NCBI): domain Eukaryota; kingdom Metazoa; phylum Chordata; class Mammalia; order Primates; family Lemuridae; genus Lemur; species Lemur catta. The sequence goes on along the minus strand of NC_059139.1, from coordinate 49,667,828 downwards.
CTTCCTGACTTCTTGAACAGGTTAAATAAATAGTATCTATATTCTCCAAATTTAACATGATATGTTGTTAAATGAGGAAGAGAAAGAACTATTATACTTTGTATTTGATGATTCTACTCATGGTGATCACTGATCATGTGTGCAAGCTGAAAAGAGATGTGAATGACCTCCTCCTTTCCAGGCTGTAATCAAAGGCAGTCTGGGCTAATTTTCAACCCTGCCCCTAAAATCCTTCTTTACATCTTAGCTTAATAATAGTGTCGCAGAAATACTATTACTGCTACTCATGATAATAATGATGATGATGATGATGCCATCAAGGAGAATACAATAGTAGGATACTTAATAACCAATATTCTTGTTGGATCTTTTATCAAAACCCTGTGAAGTGGGCAAGGATATTATTGCTCCTCTTTTCTGAGCACTAGACACCAAGGTCATCGCTCTTTCA
>NC_059139.1:49577377-49662377 GCF_020740605.2 Lemur catta | reverse complement strand
CCATCAAGGCTTATGAAGATTTATAAAAAGGAGGCTCTGCAAGCTTGAACTCCCAAAGACCAGTTAGATAACATAAGTACTCTTCCTGGAGTCCTTGCCCAGGAAAAAGTGTAAATGCAGCTACACTTAAAACCTGTAGACATATTCAATGGTTTTCATATACTAGTCTGATTATATTTTCCTAATTCCAACCTTTCCAATCAACTGTAAAATTCTGTCAGTTATGGGGTATGGACTGCAGTAGTGACATAATTAGAACTTATACATAATAAATAATACATCTGTAGTATTTTAACCTCTACTACCAGTTATGAGATCAGTGTGTGGGCCAATTAACTACAGGGGCTTTTTTTAAACTGAGGCACTATAAACACACTGGTTTTAAATGTCCTAATTAGTAACTTGCTCATTAATTAACTTTCTGATTAATTGTGTAGCAATCTAATTTGTAGATGAGCCACTTAAAGAGTGATACCTTGTAATTCTTTCTTCTGTCTTTAAAATTCCCCCGTAAAATGTGATTTTGTATCCAGCTGGCCTCTTAGTTGTGGAAATTCTGTGCTTAAAAGATGCTCTGCATTTGGTCTAAAACCAGATTTCACCCAGTCCCATCCCTATCTGGACAGGACAGGACAGGTGGGCTGGAGGTGGAGGGTGGGGGTGGGGGGTTGAGGTCTGCTAATAGTAGGAGGCATAAAGGCCAAAATTACTCCATACACTTGAGGCTGAACATATTCCCCCCCCCCTTTTTGTAAAGAAAAAAAAGAAAGAAAGCACTTACGCATGACTTTCATCACAACCAATTCTCAAATCCAAAAACCATTTTAGGGGAAAAGAAATAATTTTTAAAGAAAACTTATCATGGCCTCCATACCCCTATCATGGACTCGCCCAGGGGATAATTTAATACCGTGGACAAAGGGCTAATGGCCGATTTCAATAGAGGCCGCCTCGCACTGGAACATCCCGGGGCTGTTCTATTAGCATCAGAAAGGGCGCCGGGTCCTGCTTCCACCAGAGCTATTGTTGCCCGGGTGTGTCCCCTGTCCCATCCTGCAGAAAGCCTTTAGCCCTGATGGCAGATGATTCTCTAAGTGAATAGAGATGAAGGCAGGGATATTAAGTGACTCTATAAAACATCCCGGACACAATTGTGTGATTGATGGAGGACAAAGTGGGAACAGCAGGACACAGGATCCTGGGAGAAGCAGCCTTGTCAATGCGAGAAACCCATCTCTGGAAACAGCTTCTCCTGGAGGAGTTTGCAGTCTATTTGTATGAGTAATCAGCTGGGCCCCCTCTCTGTCAGCCCTGTTTACTCACTGATTTTCTCAACAAGACAACCATTGACACTGGATGGATGGGGCTAATCTGGCGCAGAACTGGCGGCTTCGCAGAGGCTACAGGTCGAAAATAGAGCGCAGTGCCAGCTTCACCTCGCCTAATCTAGCGGCTAATATTTATTAGAGCCAATTTATACCGCTGCTCTCTCAAAGAGCAAGGAAGGCCTGGGTGCAATTAATAACATGGGCAATAACCACAGACAAACAAATAAATAAGGGTTTGTGAACTGTTTGGTTGGTTTTAAGGGAGGGTGGAAAGGGGACAGGGTTGGGTTTGTTTGCCACCCGGAGCTGGAAGGAGAAGAAGTAAAGGTAGCCGTGAAACCTCTTGAAAGGGGCTTTCTCTTGGCCCCTCATCCAATCTCAGAGCAACAACTCGGCTGCAAAATGGTTTTGGAACCTGCATAAATGCATGCAATTCCACATCGCATCTAACAGAAACTGTACACAGACACTGGCCTCCTAGGCAGAGGTGCATGCGCATACTCCTGTTGTAAATATCCAGTTTATGCGCATCCCCACCCTGGGCGGAGGGAAACCCACCTTGCACTCCTTGCGCTGCACTCAGCAGCCAAACTCTGCAGCCACTGAGAAGAGAAGAATGGCTATCTGGGAGCTAGAAACTGGGGAGGTGGGGGCGAGGAGAAAATGAGGATGGAGCACTAGCCAGAGGGACCCGAGGTCTTAAAGGCCTCAGACCCTCCCTTTAAGACCAATGTCCTAGGATTTGAAGACTGTTGATAGAGATGCTGACACTTATTAAGTTTGCAGTGTTTGGATGTGTAACATGATTTTGCTGGGCCAAGCTGGAGAAAAACAGAAAAAGAGAGTGTGTTTGCGCTCCAGGGCGCGTCGTGGGCCTGGAGCCCGTGTGGGTAGCAAGTCGCGGAAAGGCGCACATTGCAAAGGGCTGGTAGGCAGCGGCATTGTTCTTAACTGGGCGCCGTTGCAGCGGGGGCTGTTGCACAAGCGCTGACCTCGCCGCTGGGGCCTGCAGATCGCAGGCTGCGAGGAAGGGAGCCCTTTGCCCTCGAGCCCTGGTCTCCCCACTCGCCCTCCCCGACCCCCTCTGGGCCAGCGGGCGCCCGCGCCTTGCTAATTGCTCGGCTCCCTTCATGCACACATCTCCACTAATTTTAAATTTCTCATTCTGCGGGTAGCTGGGAAGCGGCTCAGGGAATACGGTTCCTTCTCTTAGCTACCGCATGAATACAGTGAGTGGTGGCCGTCCAGGCCTCCCTGGCCGGGGGTTTGGTAAATTAGCAGCTTGGCTGTATAATCAGGCATTCGCCATTGAGGCCACAGCGCTGTACCGTTAACCAGGTGAGATTTCATCATCTAATGGGTTAGGAGGTGTGACCGAGCTGCTAAGTTAGCAATTAAACTTCACAAATATCATTCGATTGCTTTTTTTTTTTTTACAGGCCAGAGCCACGTTAACCCAGGCATAAAAAAAAAAAACCACCGAAATGTACACACTAAGGGAAACGCTTTTGTGAAACACATGAAATAACATAACGTGGTTTGGTATCTAAACACAAGATCTGAATTCTATTATCCTGTAAAATACAGACCTCGTAGTTATGGTTCTAGGTCTGTAGGTGAGGAAGGGACTGTTCTGCTGGCTAGTTCCTCCAAAGGCAGGGAAGAACTATGTGTAAAATATATTAGATAATATCTAATACAGGACAGAAAAATCTGGGAAATAATAGATTTATCCCTTTGGTCCTATTGTTTAGATTTATTATTGCATTAAGAGTTAGAATCAAAGAGAAAAGGGCAAACACTCAGGTAAAAGGTTATTTCAAGCCTGCAACAGCCAGCAAGGGTCAGCCCCCTTGGCACCCGTGGGGCCAGAACCCCTGCACCTCCACCTTGTTCTTGAAGGCGTGGCCATATTAGTTGGTGCTGGCTACTGAAATACTTGGTGCAAATTAGGAAACGCTAGTTAGATTCCCCCCCACCCCCGAAACAAGTAAGCTCTCTCCTTGTTGGTGAGAATTCCCTATTTCTGTAGGTATGTGGGAAAAATATGTAGTATCCCTAATAGAGAGAGGTAAAGAGTGCAAGACCTAGTAGATTTTTCTGCGTGTTAAATGCCTAAATGGAAACATAACAGAAAATATTATCAGCTTTATCTGCCGACACTGGGGACGCAGGTTAAAGTATTTTTCATTTAATTTGACAGTGAATAAAGTACTTAAGGCACTTGATGATTTATTGATCAAATAGAAATCAGGCGCCAGACAACAGCTCCTTATTTAATCCCCATTCACACGATTAAAAGCCAAGTGAACTTTTTTTTTTTTTTTACAATTTTCTCAATAAGCTTTATGTTATGTAAAGAATAAAAAAGGGACCGTTCTTCCGACCTATAAATCTCTCCTTTGGCAAATATGAATGACTATGGGGCACGTGAACCTCCATTGAACTGTAAACACTGTTTTAATGGACAGTAATGGCCCTATGATTTTTAGCTATTGTTCCAAAATGACTACCATGTTTATTGCCATCATTAAAAATGAATTAAAGAGTTATGAAACTCCTCAATAATGAGAACTCCGGCCGTTTATAAGCGCTGGCTCTTTCTCCCCAGCTCGCGCGGAAGGTTCTGCCTGGCTGGGGTGGTGCGGGCTGCGGGACACCCATCCCGGCCAGGACTTGGAAGAGCAGGCAGGGCAGAGCCTTTCTCTTCGGGAGACAGGTGGGGGCCTAGAGGACCGAGAGAAAGAGAGAGGAAGGAGGAGGCCGTGGAGTAGGGGGGTACGGAAAGCCCTGCCTGCTCCCCGCTCCCCGCGAGGAGGTGCGCGGGTGGGTTCAGGTGGGATCTCCGGGTCTGCGGGAGGGCACGACGTGCCTCGCCGGACGCGTGGGAGCTGCGACCCGGAGCCAGGACGGTGGGAGGGAGGCGGGGAGTGGAAAGAATAGAAAAAGGAGAACGGGGTGGGGGCAACGAGAGGCGTCCACGCGGCTGTCGCCCCGCCGCGAAAGCGCCCGGGGACAAGGCGAGGCAGGCGCCGGACGGGGCGGGGGTGGCCGGGTTGCCGCCCCTGCTGTCCCCGCGCCGCACAGCGGCGCACGTGGCGCCCACCCAACCTCCCCGCAGCCCCCCGCGCCGCTGGGGGCCCCGCAGGAAAATGGCTCAGCAAAGTTGCGCGCAGCCCGTGCACTGCTCTCCGAGGGGTCCCTAGCTGGAGCCTGCACGTTTCTCTTTGCATTAGCAAAGCCCAAAGTCATCCAGTTTGCGCTAATCACCACAATTAGTCCTGAATTATCACCGGACTCTGACAGACGTTCCTTGTAACTCTCTTTTATTTCCAACAGCCCTAATCAGCCGCTCTCATTACAAACGCTGATTAAACTGCAAATTATCCAGCAGCGGCCCTGTTCCCGTCTACCAGCAGCTCGTTCAATATCAATTAAGGCCGAGCGGCAAAGCCTGCAGCCTCTGAGAGCTTCCAACTGCCTGATAGTGGCACTTATTAGTTTGGAAAACTAGGAAAATACTAATAATCAACAACCAAGGGGAAAGAGGAGGCAACCAAACAAAAGGAAGGCCGGAGCGCAGCCTGGGAGAGGAGCGAGCGCGCCGCCTGCCCGGCCCCCACTGCTCCAGCCCCAGGTGCGACGCCAGCCCGCGCTGGGGAGGAGGGAAGGGGTCCGCTTCGCTGGGGGGCCCCCAGTTCCCAGAGCCGCCAGCAAGGTTGTGCGGGACGGCTAAATGTATTCGCTAAGATACCGTCTGAGGCCCGCTGAAAACACTTTGACAAATAATGCATCGCATTTGGGCATTTAAAATCAAACCATCTTCCAGAACCTCCTTCTTTGAGTCGTCCTGAAATCTGTTTCCAATAAACTGTTTAAAAAATATTGACCTCGTCCCTTAGATAAAATAAAAGCTGATGACAGTTGATTTTATTTACCTATTCTGTCAAATTAGATTTCCACAGCAGAGCATTACTCTCATAGGCAGCAAAAGTACAGCCCGTCCCCCCCCACCCCCGTGGACGGAGGTGTGAAGACAATAGCTGCCTTTGTCTGTCTGTCTATGTCTCTCTGTCTTTGTCTTTATCTCTGTCTCTCTCTTTCTCTCTTCTCCTCCTCCCTTCCCTACCCACTTCTCCTGGGAGGGCAGTTGCAGGTGGGAGAAACTAGCCCTACCCCTCCAGGGTAATTTGCAGCTGCAGAAAGGCCCTCCAGGCCCTGCCACTAACCCTTCTGTCCACCTTCTACCCCTGCAACCCTCCTCCCCACCCCCCACAGGACAGGGGCAAGTTCCCTAATGGTTGTTTGTTTGTTTTTTCCGTTTGATGGAACTGACCCTCAGCTCTGAAATTTACAAGTGAGGAAGATCATAACTCACTAAAAGTGGAGAAAGGAGTTACTGAGACTGTTCATTTGGATCTAGGATTAGACAGGGTATGTGTTTGAGGATTGATACATCATTAATAATGTGTGTGTATTTGTTTGACCAAAAAATTGTCTATTCACTGCTGGGCTTGATTCTCTTTGAGAGTTCAAGTAAGAAGTCCATTATCAGAGACTGCTTAATATGGCTAAGCCCACTAGACCTAATCTGTTCAATAAGAAGTCTAAGTTTAATTTTTTGTCTCTTTCTTAAACTTGGATCAACCTGGTTATCTTAGAATTTAAAGATGGAAAAAGGTTTACTGTTCCTGAAGAGTTGGTTTGCTTCCTTCTTTCCATGGGATTGATTTGTTTTCCTTTTTTTTGCATTGTCTGCCAGGAAGCTCAGAGCTAAATCTCACACTTAGCGTGATATCTATCTCTGTGATCAAATTACTGTCTCTCTTTCCCTAACACTATAGTTCTCCTGCTTTTTGTTGGAAATAAGCAGGATATAAACATATCTTCTTGGTATTTATTACTCATGGTTATATCACCAAGCTTACTTTGAGAAGCATAGCCCTTTCATAGTTGAAAATTCTTTGGGCTCCTCAGAAAAAGAACCTTTATAAAATTTTCCACATTTGCCTCATTCTATTTCTGGCAATTTGTTGCCTTCCAAATTATGGGAGAAAATCCTTTTATTTAAAGAATGTTTCTGCTCTTTCTCATCAGTGTTGGTGATGCCATCTCTTTCTTTTATATATTCACAACCACTACCCCATGATAGGACTTCATCACGTTATGCCCAAATTTCTGAAGAAGAATCCTAAGCAAGTCCTCCAGTGATGCGTTAATTTACCCCAGACAGCTCCTCATGCAATCTACTGAAACCACTCTACTCTCCTCCTATGACTCAAATAACATTTTATTCTCTGAATCACTCTACATACTTTGTTTACATCTCCTGAAACTTTAGGATTTGCATTTTGAAGCTAATTTTCATTTGCTATTATATGATTTTACAGGTCTCAAGCTTTTCCTATTTAAAAATATATTATTAAGAATTTGGTATGCACACTTGTTTAGGTCTTTACATATATTATCTCATTTGATCCCTAAACAACCCTATGATGTAGGTGCTACTGTTATTACTGCTATTCACAGATAAAACTTAGAAAGTAAGTAACAGCTCAAAGTTCCATAGTATGAAGCCACATGAATCAAGCATGGATTCTGCCTTTATTGAGTATTTGGCCTTTCCAATCTTTCAGGAAGGGACCATGCTTTTTGTTTTGTTTTCTGTTCTATTTCCCATAGTAGGAATTCAGGAAAAACATATGTGGAGTGTCTGATTTTAAAAATCTATACCCCCACTCCCTACGCACACACACTCATGCTTTTAAAGAGCATGACTTTGATAATGATAGTTCCTACTCTAAAATCCCAGTGAATGTAATCCCTGGATTACTCATCTTCTCAGTGAAAAGGAGAAACAGATTTGTTTTTTCTTTCTTTTACTGTTAAACCCACTTTGATCTGATTGCCACTAGTAGCTGTCACCACATGCCTAAGAAGGAAACATGGTCCTTGTGAGTCCCTTTCTGTGGACAGTACCCCAATAACCCTATGACAAGGCATCTCTGCAGCTGGCATGGGTAAAACCACTTCACACAGAATTTTGGAATTCAGCATTCCTAACCAAATGAACTTCTCTCATGACACTCACTCAAAAGGCAAGATTAGGGAAACTAGCTAGTGACAGCTTTTAAACAAAGACCTGTGTGCCTGAGTTTGTAAATTTTCTGTAAAAGCTGAAAATATTACCTCAGTCAATTTGGCAGTATTGGTAGAGGAGAGTTTTGACCAAATGTCCTAGAACACAGATTAAAGTCCTAATCTTGATGAGCAAGCCCTTATTTTGGATATTTTTTAATCTAATTTTATGTCCTGTCATGAAAACCTTGAAAAATTACTTCCCGTCATGACATTTTAAAAATTGCCTTTTATCCCTGAAACTGGAGAATAAAGATGCTTTTAGCAATAAAATATAGTACAGGATAGGGCCCATGTTTAAAAATACTGCTGACAAAGACACATTTGAAAAAAACTAATGCTACTGCCACTGGCAGAGTTGATCCTCCTTGTCTGAACCTTTGGTGTACTGACGCCTAAGAGGCCATTTCTACTTACATGGTACAGTTAGAGGTTATTGTAACCATCTTAGCAATAGACGGGAGCTCAGCTGGAACTGATATGTGTGATCACTGATTGATTACCTGTCTGCTTGATAGTGTGTAGTTGAGTGAACTCGTTTCCTTTACAGGACAGAAAGATTCACAAAGTAGAAAGTGCAGGTCCTTAAATTTCATGAAAATTAATGTTAAAGATACAGTGATGAATCTTTATGCATATATATGCACATATTATGGGTATGGGTATACCCAGATATAAGATTAAAAAATCACAGCTCTGGCAGTCTATAGTCACAATATAGACAAAAGGATGTAGCATTACAAAAAAAGGATACTTTATTTCTTACAAGAAAATTACCCTTAAGCTTCCTTAAATCCTCATCTCCCTATTGCATTTGACATATACTTTGATCTATAATCATCCTCTTTAAACACAGCTTTCTGGGGACTCATCTGTTGCATAAAGCAAGATGCACCTGTATTTTCTGCTTTCTTGGAATTCTGTGGCTTGAACTCATATTCAAGAATAAGAATATCCTATTCATCTTCCTATCTCAAGAGCTGTGAAGAGTACCTTCAATAGTAACTGTTCCATAGGCATCTGCTGAAATTAAAAATAAAAAGACCATGTTATTGTGAAGGTGGCTCTGGGTCCCTGAGTTCATTCTTTGCTGGGCTCACACATGAAGGACTGTTCTGATGGTAAGAGGCAATTGTATTTTTTCGAGATTTGTTTTTATTTGCTATTATGTTTCTTGAGAGCAAGAAAAGGCCTAGACTCAAAATGCTACCTACTGGCATGCCCTGACAGCTTCTCTTTGTTCTCTGAGGCCAGTTGGATGCTCTGCTTCAGTTAGTCTTTGTAGGGTTTGGTCAATGTATTGGTCTTCCCAGCTCAGTTCCATCAACAGAAGCCTAGCTCTCATACATGCCTTCATAAATCTCTGCCATGGGGGAAGGGATGCAGCCTGTGACACAGTGTCCAGATCTTTGCTTATGTCAGAATTCACTGCCATCAGTTTGTCCACCCAAAGAAAGCCACTCATGCAACCAGGCTCCCTGTCCCTGACTGTGTAACTCTAGGTGCCTTAATCCTCATTGTCATGACATCCAGGTACTACAATAAATTGGTATTCCCAAAGAAGGGTGTGTGGGACTTAGCCTTCATAGGTCATAGATTCCTTTGAGGATGTGATGAAAGTTATAGACCTGTTCCTCATAAAAATGCTCATATTCACATTCATGGGAAATTTTGCAAACAATTTTGGAGGGTACACAGATCCCCCAAAAGACCTGTGAAACCTAAGTTAAAAATCCCTTCTGTAGAGACAAGCCCCTTTAGTCCTTGTTCACTCTGAGACATACCATCAGAGTTCTTGTTACCCTATCACTAGTAACCAAAATAACTGAAGGAAGATCAATTCCCTACACAAAGCCTGGTGAAGCCATCATTGTCTGTGAAATAAGTCCTCTCTTTCCCTTATAGTCACCAATGCACACTTTTGCACAATGTTCCACACAACAGACAAGCCTGAGATTTGGTAAATTTTTACCAACATTTTTAATGTTAGACCAAAAGGAAATCTTAGATTTCATTCTTTTTTTTCTCCTTTCCCATCTCTGGCAAATTGGTCACAAATACTGAAATGCCCCAAAAAGAGAAGATGCAAAGCATCATAAAAACAAAACCAACCTAATCAATCAAGTCAAGTGATCTATTTCAGATGGAGACCCCAAACCGTATAAATCTGCATATAGAAACATACAGACATTTGGGATTTCTGAGGAAAAAAATTTAATTTCCTTTGTGAGAACTAAGCAAAACTCTAAATAGTCCTTCCTTAAGATGCCTGAGCAGATGTATTTTCAGCCAGTCTGTTGTGTATGTAACTAAAGTGGACTTTTAATTATGGGACATTAACTATGAATTAATATCTCATTATAACCACAGAGTAGAGAGCATATAAACTGTCATTAGAACTGAGAACACGTTTGTACTATATGGGATTAGTTCAGACTTTTGCTGCTTACCTCTTTCGGGTTCAGTCCTCACCTCCCCCCCAAATGCCTTTTCTGCAGTACTCAGTGCAGAAAAACTTTGCCCTATGGGCAGTGGCAGCTGGGATTGCAGTTAGTTGTCAATGTGGCATCAGAGCATCCAATCAGACTGTTTGAGGAGTTAGCTGCCAACTGCATCTCTATTCCACAGGGCTGTTCAATGGCATCCTAAAAATGGCAACAAAGTGAGAACTCCATGTTTTGTGTTCCTTTCTCACACAACCCAAATCTCAAGCCAGAACCGTTGGCTCAGTTTCTGACTTTGCTGGGTCTTGAATGACCTATGAACAAAATAGTGCTTCTGTTTACAAGGACTCTGAGAATCTTGCTGAAGCAGTTTAGGAACTAAAAGTATCACAAGACTCTAATATAGCAGTATATTCTAGAGGAATATTAGGGACAGAGAGCCCTGGCTGTGAATGGGAAACAACTACCTGACCAAGGCAGAATAACTGACAAAGAAAAGAAGAAAATCAAGATGGCAACCACCAACAATGAACATATTTTTCTTAGAGATTTTTCTTATACTGTATTGTTCTTATAAATATATTTATGAAAAATATAATATTGAATATATTCTAAGTTTGAGATTTTCCTACAAATATATTAACAATAAAGTAATGAGGCTGGGCATGGTGACTCATGCCTATAATCCTAGCACTTTGGGGTACCAAAGCAGGAAGATTGCTTGGGGTCGGGAGTTCAAGACCAGGCTGAGAAACATAGTGAGACCCTGTTTCTACAAAAAAATATGAAAAAATTAGCCAGGCTTGGTGGCATGTGCCTGTAGTCCTAGCTACTCAGGAGGCGGAGGCAGGAGAATCACTTGAGCCCAGGAGTTTGAGGTTGCAGTGAGCTATGATGACACTACTGCACTCTAGCCCAGGTGACAAGACAGAGCAAGACTTTGTCTCAAATAATAATAATAATAATAATAATAATAATAAAATAAATGAATTATATATTCACAAGAATTCTTCATGTTTAATAAATGTCTTTAAATAAATTCTCCCTATATCCCTCAATCTCTTCCTCAGTTTTCTCTCCATCTCTACCGTCAGCAGACAATTTAAATCCCTCAAATGTCAATAAGAAGATATAGCAAGCCAATCTAAAATAGTTGAAATAAGCAAGTAAATTTGGCTTTGAGTGAATTGGCTTTGGGCAAATTGCTTTCTTGCTTCAGTATCAAGTTCTCCTCACTGTTAGTCTAGTTTGGAATCCACATCCCAGATTTGCTAACAGGGTTTCTGTCTCGTTCCTAAGTCCCACACCTCCTGTAATTCCTTAGGTCTAGTAAATGGATTTTCTGCTTGTTTGCTGAGTTTAGGTTTTGCCTTCTTGTAAGTGCAGTTTCCAGGGAGGAACTCCTATGCCTATGGCTGTTGTTCATTCAAGAAATTTTATTGAGTACCTACTGTGTGCCAGACACTATTCTAGCACTAGGACTATGACAAGGAACCAGAAAAAGAAATCTTATATTGATCTCATGATGCTTAGATTTGGGAGAAGAGAACAAACAATAAAAAAGTAAGCCAATAAAAAGGATAATTTCAGATACTGATGAGGGCTAAAAAGAAAATTAAACAAATTAATTTAACAGAGGTAGAAGTGGACTACTTCAGATTGGCTCATCAAGAAGGGACTTTTGATGAGATGAAATTTAAGCCGTGATTGCTGTAGCTAACACATCAGCCAGATGAATATTGGGAGAACATTCCAAGCAGCAAGAATAGTTAGTGCAAAGGCCCTCAGACAGGAAAGTTCTTGGTACGTTCTCAGAACAGAAAGAAAATTGTGACTGTAGTTAGTGAGCAAGACAGGAAGCAACAGGAGTAAGGTGAGAGAGGAGGGCAGAGGCCAGAGCCTACAGGCCTTGTGGACCATAGTGAGGGATCTGGACATTACTCTACATGCAACAGAAAGCCACTGGAGGGTTTTAACATGGGAGTGGTGGGATCGAGTTTGTTTTTAAAGAATCTCTTTTTGGGGGAGAATGAATGAGAGAAGGCCAAGAGTGGAAGCAGGGAGATGAGCTAGGAACACCCTGCAAATACTTTAAAGAGATGATGGTGGCTTGATGTGGAGGTGCTTATGAAGATAGGGGAGTGGATATGTTTTGGAGCTAAATGACAGGATTTCAGATGGATTATATGTGAGAGATGAGGGGGAAAGAGGAACAGGATGACTTCCAGGAATTGGTCTTGAGCCCCTAGGTAGATGCAGTGTCGTTTCCTGAGAAGAGGAATGGCAGCTTTGTTGGGGTGGTGGGAATAAGCATTCTCTCTGAGATGTTCTTGAACATCCAAGTATTTACTTCTAAACAACATCCCTGATGGTCATCACCTACTTTCTTGAAACTTCAAATGGTATCTGAGATCAAGTTTCTAGTTCTTTTGCTGTGTCCTTTCTATGTATCAGATACCCACTTCGTTTTGTGGGCCTCCAAGACATCTGTTGCCAGACCCTCATGCTTTGTTTGTTGCCATATCTGTTGGACATGGTCTTCTCTGTCCCTCAACCATGTACATGTGGTTAGGCATGTTTTTCCAAAACAAACTCAGTCTCAGTAGAGTCTGGGTGTGGGTTCCAGGCCCCTGTCTTCCATTTCTTGCCCTGGACAAATTGCTTCCCTTCTCTGAGCCTCAGCCTCTTTGTACAATGAATTGGATTGGTGGTTCTCAAAGTGGGGTCCCTGGACCAGCAGCATCAATGTCACCTGGGAATTTGTGAGAAATGCAAATCCTCAGACCCCCACCCAGACCCATGGAATCAGAATCTTTGGGGGTGAGGTCCAGCAATTTGTTTTAACAAGCTCTGCAGGTAATTCTCAAAATTCATGCCAAGTTTTAAGAGCCACTGAACTAGATGTTCTCTAAGGTCCCTTCCAGTGCTAACATTCTATGAATCCATTACCCTTTAATCTGAACTGTATGATTTAAGTGATTCAAAATACATTCTTTAATCATGCCTTAAGGTTATATATGGTTCTCGCAAATGAAAGAACAAATCCTGAAACAACACATTTCTTACATAATTATGTAGTTTCTCCAAACATTTATTTAAATTCATCAGCCTCTAGCCATAATACTTTTAACGAAACTTTAATAAAAAAATCACTCTGAGATTTATCACAGTGGAGTTGTACATCATTTTAGTGAGTGGTTGAAAAGTGCTGAACAGGTGTAATAATGCATTTGGGATTAAATAATTGTAACAGAATTACATCTTCATAATGACAGCAAAGGGAGGCAGCACCTCGCACTGCTCCATCACAGTTGATTTTAGAAGGGCTTGTAGGAGTTGGAGTTAGTCTGAACCATTATTTACCACCTACTGTTTGGGATGCTATATTTGTAAACTGTCCACACAATGATAATATTAAACTCTGGTCACATGCAAATTTCAAAGAGATGTTTTTAAATTGATGTACTGTTTTATGTAATGTTAATACAGTTTTCTGAAATTTATATCTGTGTAATGCTAGAAATTGTTTGACCAATTTAATTTAACCAATTGAAAAAACCAATTATTTAATTTAACCAATTGAAAAAACCAATAGTTTCCATCAATTCTGTTAAAAAACCAAAACCCAAACCCAATAATGCCCAATTCAATTAAAGCCATTTGTTTGCTGTCAGCATGACAGAATTAAAACTTATTTAACTGAATGGTCTCTACTAGTTCCAGAGGCGATATGAAACTTAAGAAAATTCTTTAAAGCTGTAAAGATTCATCACATTCACAAAGCTCAGGTAACAAAATAAAACAACCGGGAGCTCATCAGTTCTCAAATTGTCCAGTAGAGAATCTACATTTGGCATGTGTTTTTGTTATTATAAAAATAGGATTCTTCTTTAAAAGATCTTTAGAAGGTTGTAAGTATCTTGAGGGTTAATGTAGAAAAATTTACTGATGTCTGTACTTGCTGCATGTGCTAAGGATGAAAAGAAAATAGACAAGGGACTTGAATTTAAAACGACGTGTGCAAAGAGGTGACTTCTTAGAAATAAACGTGTTTGGATTTCCCATTTTTCAGGCCTTTATGTTCTTGGTGAATGTAAAAACATCCCTTGCCTTTCTAGACCATGAATGGGATACCTGGAAAGAGAACAAAAAGACAGATCTCAGGTGTCCTTAGAGTTCATTCTTTTTGTCTTTAGTGCAGGCATCTCTACCATTTAATTGCACCAATTTCCAAAAGAAATGTAACAAGATTTTAAGTGTGTGTTCTAGTTGATGCTTAAACTGAAAGGAAATGAAATACTCACAAATGCTATATAATATAAGCCAAAGGGTTTTCACAGTTAATTGAAACATCTGAGTAAAACGAAGATTACCTGTGTTTTATGTCTGCCACTGATGAGAAAAACGAGAGATTGGTGTGATGTACTCATTGGTTTGTGAATATAAAGGTGTGCGGAGAGTGTCACAAATCACCTTGATGTCCCTGAGAAGGAAATTTTACCTCTGAAGCTCTGATTAATAAAAAAAGATATTTAGCTCAATAGCTCTTGGTTGCCTATGCATCTGTGTGTTCTGACACATAGCAGCCCCTTCATTTCAGGGCTGGAATAACTTACACTCAAGAAATCAGCTCAGGATTCATTGTCTTTAGATTAGTATATGTAAAACATCTCAGTTGGAGGCAGTAAAGAGTCAAAACAAATCACACTACACCTGGTTTGAAGATCTGTTCTCATTTGCAAAGGTTATATGAATTTGATAGAAGAATACCAGATCATTTTTCCTTGAGCACAAAATTTGTTTATGGCCTACCCAGAAAAGGAGAGGCAACGAGAAAGAGTTAGATGTGTTCATCTCCTGCTATGTACGTGTCTGAGGTCAGCCTGGTTCCTGCTGAACGGCACCGCCTTTTTCTAGTCTGAAAGTGGGGCTGCATCGGGAGGGAGTGGGCAGGGCGGTGGGCAGTGGGAATGAGCTAGAAGCCCTCCCAGACCCATCCACTTCCACTAGCATAAACATGGCTAAAGAGCAGACTAATAAGAATTCAAAGGGGCAAATAAACAAATCGAACCTCAATGTTCCCCATCAGACACAACACCCTGTGTTGTCTTCTGTAAGGGACACTGAGGGGGAGTTCCTCTAGGTTAAAAGGACCAAACCACCACCACCACGACCAGTAGACAATTCCACTGCCCAGGGCCCAGAGTGATTTTTGACTCTTCCAAGATTGCACAGCTGGTTGGGAGTGGAGCCAGTTTCCCAGTCCAATAACTTTCCTTCTACACCAGCATTTCCCAGAGAGCGTTTCTGAGAAAACTTAGTTCCATAGGCGGTTAGCAAAACGAACACCACGAAAACAGGGTGCCATGTTCAAATACGTTTAGGAAGCAGATGGTTACATTCATTGTTTTATTTAAACAGTGTTAAACAGGTTTCTTGGGAGCAGGGTTCCTCCGGAGCCTTTATTTGCCCTTGTTGGTTGTGATTGCTGGTATAGGATGCAGTGTTCCGAGATATGCCTGATGACAGAATCCTTTTCTGCTTTTTGGAGCAAGGAGGCTCTCTGGGGTTTAGTGATTCACAGGGTATCCTGTGAGAAAACTTGGTCTACATCAAGGTGGTCCTGTGGTGACTGCTCAAGTGCTTATTGGTTGAGGGAAAACCAATTTGTTTTCAGTGCAATGAGGCAGCGGAGGGTGAGTCAGGCCCTCAGACCTGCAGGTGACATATCTGTTGAATGAGGCAGGTGGTTAGAAGAGGGGTTCTCATTTAGAGAAACAAGGGGCGTGTTATCACACCTGCTGGTGGTGGGACCAGAATCTCCTGGGGGGAAGAGGGGGATCTAGGTAGATAGTTTTCTATACCCATACCCTCCCCAGTGGAGAACCACTGACTTAGAGATCTCTCCCAGCCTTACTATTATTGACCTAGTAATATCATACGTGCATATATTATTTGACAGCAATTCTTACAGGAATTTTTCTCACTAACAAACTTACATGTTTTAAACACACACACACATACACATAGTAATAATATTCACTGAGGCAGTGTTGGTAATAATAAGAGATCAGAAATGGCTAAATATCCACCAAAGGAACATGTGCAGCCATTACAAAGAGCAGAGCTACCTCCAGATGTATGATTAAACAAAAAAAGCAGAGCATGGACACTATAGAGTAGGCAACATTGGAATAAAATGATGTTACACACATCATTAATGTAATAAATATATTAAAAAGCATATATATAAAGCATGTTTGTTTAAATATAGAATATCTCTGGAAAGAGTCTCAAGAAGCATACAGTGTAGTTGTGCCTGAGTGTCTTAGGGATGCAGTTGTCAAAAAGACTTACTTCACACTGCACACCCTTTTGTACAGTTTGAATTTTGTACCCTATGCAAGGAAGTTCTCCCAGTTCCTTTTCCCCATATGCATATGCCAATCTTCATAGCAAAAGACTGAGTCTCTTTCTCCTTCCTTTGAATCTGGGCTTCCTTTCTGACATGGTATTAGTGGAAGTGTCCTTGTGATAGGTCTACCGCTGGCCTTTAGGAGGACTGGCAGCTTCTACTTCCCCTCTATCAGAAGCCAGCTACCATGTGAAAAGTCCAATTGCCCTAAGCACACTATGCTGTGAGGAAGCCAAGCTAGCCACCAAGAAAGGCCATGTGGAGAGAGAGATGCCCCACCAGCCCCAAGCTATTCTAGCCATCCCTGTTGAGGCACCCAATGAGCAAGTGAAGAAGCCATCTTAGATGCTGCAGCCTCAGCAGATGCCACAAGAAGGTGAAGAGCCACCCTGCTGAGCCTGACCCATATTGCAGAATTGTGAAAAATAACACATCGTTGTCTTAAACCACAAAGTTTTGGAGTGGTTTATTAAGCAGCAAGAGATACAAAATAATTATCTATTAAATATAAATATGTGAATTAAAAAGTGTTTTTCTATATAATTTTGTTTAAATGTAGGTTTTTAGAGCCATTTAATAGGAGGATAAAGGAAGGGAGCCACAGGTAACTGAGGTGGTGGACCAGAGGGTATCACCCAGGTAGGAAAAGAATGAAACTAGTGGGGCTATAGTTTTGCAACTCCAAAAATTACCCTGGGTCTGGCTTCTGCCAGGGCAACACACATCCCCATCCCATCTCTCTCTCTCTCTCTCTCTCTCTCTCTACTTAATTATCCTTGTAACTGGGGGGAGAGAAGGGAATATAAAGCAGGTTAATTGCTACCACCATCAACCAGTGTCTGAGACTGTGAATTGAACGTGTATTCCAAGTTATACCACTGGACACCCTTTGGGAACTGATAATACAATATAAAAAGAAACAAGACAAAAGAACCTAAGTAGCATAACCTCAATATTTCAAAATAATAGACAGGAGGAAGGAGAAATTAGTTTGATTTTAATAAAAAGAATGAATTCTAAAGTATTTCAAAGTGCTGCAGTTATTACTTTTAAGTACAGTACATTTTACAAAGCTATAAATGGGTACCTAATAAGTTAAATGAAGTAAGTTAATGAAAGAATTAAGATTCACAAGAGGCCTACGTTATATAATTATGTATCATAAAACAGAAAGTCCTTTAACATGTTGAAATTAATTGGATGACCCAGAAATTGAAGGTACACTGAAGTTTCAGTTTTAAAAAGCAACTGATTTCAAATTAATGCTCTGTACATAGTAGGCATTCAACAAGTTCTCAATAAAGTGAACCAATTCCTAGGGTCCATCAGCAATAGTCACTTGCTCTGGACTGAGGATTATACCCAATTTCCACTGTGTCACTGGTAACTGCACCCTCCTCCACTCAAAAGCATATCTGCGGGCAACTGAGAGTGAGAGGATAACCTTAAACTTCTTGTTTATTTTTTTAAAAAAGCAAATCATTTAAAAACATCAGTAATATGACTATCAATGGTAACAAATTACTTGCTGAATATTGCAGTTAAGACCGTCTAATTTAAGAAATTTTCTTTAGAAAATTCCAATTAAAGTGTGAATAGGTTAACTGGGAAGGATTAGTGCAGAAAAGAGTAGAAGCAATAAGAATAACAGATAATGTTCAGCCTGAAGACCTTAAAGTGGTGGTGGGAGGGTGTGTGTGACAGGAGAGCAATGGGCAGACCAAAATGTACAAGTTAAACAAAAGCTCCACACCACCTCCTCCTCAGATTTTTCTGGGACATGCTCTAACACCCTGCTCTGCATTGTGCGCCCATCTCTAATGGGCAAGTCAGAACATTGTGTGGAAGGACATTGTCATCCTCTGCTATAATATTAATTGGAATCTATCCAAAACATTACCTTGGGTAAGATCTGCTTCCTTAGTTCTTTTCATTCAGCGGGGACTCAAGTGAATTTCTAAGACCATAACATATCTTAGTATCAAGATCAATACTGAATTAGCAGACATGGCTAAGGATAACTGGGGGGAAATAATTAACAAAATTAAGGAGGATTTGCACCACTGGGAACCATAAAAGTTATTTTATGGGTCCATGTAAATGTAATAAAAATCTCTGTCTGTGCCACAATTTAATTTCACATCAAAAAGGTCCCCACAGATAGTCCGTAAGATTATTTTACTAAAATTGAATATGTCTATGCCTCCCTATTCTGAGTCAGAGAAAGCTTACTCTGCTCAGAAAGTTATGCTTCACACGGAGAAAGGGAGTGAGTCCCATCCAATATCAAGCACTGTCTAATGAATGTCAGCTACTCAAAGTAGGCAATATAATTAATTTTATTAGTAATAGCACTTTATAATCGGCAGAGGTAGAACATAATAAATCAAAAGGATGCTTCTAAGTATAGCACATACTTTTTTCAAATATTAACAATAGTGGAATACAAAGAGGGCAGTATCTACAACACATTCTTCTTATTACTAAAATATATTTTTCACAGGTTTACTGAAATATTGTTCATGTACTCTACAATTCACTAATTTAAAGTGTATAATTCAATGGTTTTTAGCATATTCAGAGTTGTACATTCATCACCACAATTTTAGAACATTTTCATCAGCAAAAAGAAACCCCATCCCCATTATCAATCACTCTTCATATACTGCCCTCCTCCACTCCAATACCCTAAACTTAGGCAACCACTAATTTATTTTATGTCTCTATGGATTTGATTATTCTGGACATTTCATACAGATGAAATCATACAACATGTGGTCTTTTGCAACTAGCATCTTTCATTTAGCATAAGGTTTTTAAGGTTCATCCATGTTGTAGCATGTGTCAGTCTTCATTCATTTTTATTTAGATCATTAAGTATGAAATGTCCCATTTCCTTAAGTACTAGTTTGACAGTTGATATCTCTGACATTTCCCTTTGACACTTCTTGTTTTATTTTTATTGTGAAGGTACATGCTCATTTTTTCAAATGCACAGTTTGGCTTGTGATTATCTTTCAAATTTTTTATTTTTATTGTGAAGGTACATCTTCATTTTTTCAAATGCATGATTTGGCTTGTGATTATCTTTCCAATTTTTTTAGGAGCAATTTTTGTGAAACCATGGATAAGTAAAACAATTCACATTCTTTTCAAATATGAGTTCTGTTGTGAAACCAATGCAGTGTAGACAGCTCAAAATATCTATGAAGTGTTTGGGAAGGATGTGGCTAATGAACACACAGCATGTTGATGGTTTGAGAAGTTCCATTCTAGTGATTTTATTCTTGAAAATGAGCCACATAGGTGGCCTGAGATAATGATGAGCTGAAAGCTGTAGTGGAAGCAAATCCAGCTCAACCTACTCGTGAATTAGCAGCAAGGTTTGACGTTACTATTCCAACAATATTGGACCATTTGAAACAAGTTCGTGAGGTAAAGAAGCTGGATAGATGGGTACCACATAAATTAAATGAGCATCAGAAGAGAAATCATCTCGAAGCTTTCCTTTCTTTGCTGTCATGACATAAAGGCGAACCATTTCTACACTGTATTGCTATGTGTGATGAAAATTGGATTCTTTTTGACAATCACAAGCATTCAGCACAATGGTTGGATAGAGAAGAAGTGTGGAAACACAGTCCAAAACTTAATAATCATCAGAAAAAGTTAATGGTGTCTGTTTGATGGTCCAGCACTAGTGTTATCCACTACAGCTTCATGAAACCTGGTCAATTGATTACAGCGGATGTCTACTGCAACCAATTGGATGAAATGATGAAGATGCTTGTGATTAAGCAGCCAAGATTGGTCAATAGAAACAGGCCAATCCTCTTGCAAGACAACGCTCAACCACATGTCCCATAAACAACGCTACTCAAACTACAGCAGCTGGACTTGGAAACTCTCTGTCATCCACCATATTCATCAGACCTTGCACAAACTGACCACCACTTCTTCCAGGCTTTGGACCACTTCTTGCAAGGAAAAATATTCCATTCTCAAAAAGCTGTGGAAAATGCCTTTTGCTATTTCATCCACACTCAGTCTCTAGGCTTCTTCACTGCTGGCATAAACAAGCTAATATCAAGATGGCAAAACTGTGTCGATAGTTAAGGTGCATACTTTGATTAATTGTACTGCTTCTTGTTTAATATAATAAACTAAACTTTTGTTTCGAAATTGGACATTTGATATTTAATGCCCTAATATTAATGAATAATATTCCATTATGTGGATATAAATATGGTACATGTTATTTATCCATTCATCAGTTTATCACATTTGGGTTGTTTCCATTTTTGGGCTATTATGAATAATCATGCTATGAATATTCATGTGCAAGTTTTTGTGTGGGCATAAGTTTTCATTTCTCTTGAGTATATACCTAGGAATAGAATTGCGAAGTTGTATGGCAACTTTATATTTAACATTTTGTGGAACTGCCAAACTCTTTTACAGAGTGTCTATACCATTTTACATTCACATTGACATTACATAGAAACGTTTCTATTTCTCCACATCCTCATGGAGGCTTATTCTAATGTCTTTTTGATTATAGCCATCTTAGTGGGTATAAAGCACTATCTCATTGTGATTTTGATTTGCATTCCCCTAATGACTAATGATATTGAGTATCTTTCATCTTTTCATGTGCTTATTGGTCACTTGAATATCTTCTTTGGAGATATGTCTAATTCAGAACCTTTGCCTTTTTTTTTTTTTTTTTTTTGAGACAGAGTCTCGCTTTGTTGCCCAGGCTAGAGTGAGTGCCGTGGCATCAGCCTAGCTCACAGCAACCTCAAACTCCTGGGCTTAAGCGATCCTACTGTCTCAGCCTCCCAAGTAGCTGGGACTACAGGCATATGCCACCATGCCCGACTAATTTTTTCCATATATATTTTAGTTGGCCAGATAATTTCATTCTGTTTTTAGTAGAGACGGGTCTTGCTGTTGCTCAGGGTGGTCTCGAACTCCTGACCTCGAGCAGTCCTCCCGCCTTGGCCTCCCAGAGTGCTAGGATTACAGGTGTGAGCCACCACACCCAGCCCCTTTTTTTTTTTTTAAGACAAGGTCTCACTCTGGACTAGAGTGCAATGGCATCATCATAGTTCACTGCAACCTCAAGCTCCTGGGCTCAAGGTATCCTCCTGCCTCAGCCTCCTGAGTAGCTGGCACTACAGGGCCACCACAAGTGGCTAAGTTCTATATTTTTTTGTAGAGATAGAGTCTTACTATGCTTCTCAGGCTGGTCTTGAACCCCTGGGCTCAAGTGATCCTCCCACCTCTGCCTCCCAAAGTGTTTTGATTACAGGTGTGAGCCACCTCTTTGCCCATTTTTAAAAATTGGTTTATTTGTCTTTTTATTATTGAGTTGTAGGAGTTCTTCATATATTTCAGATACAAGTTCCTGTTATCAGATATATAATTTGCAAATATTTTCTCCCATTTTGTGGGTTGTTTTTTACTTTCTTGATGTTGTTCTTTGAAGCACAAAAGTTTTTAGTTTTGATGAAGTTCAATTTATCTATTTTTCTTTTTGTCACTTGTACTTCTGGTATCCTAAGAAGACTTTGCCTAACCCAATGTCTCAAAGATTTACTTCTAGGTTTTCTTCCAAGAGTTTTTTAGTTTTACCTCTTACATTTAGGTCTATGATCCATTTTAAGTTAATTTTTTGCATATGGTAGAAGGAAGGGGCCCAACAAACTTCACTCTTTTCCATGTTTGTATACTATAACTATATTTTAAGTGATGCTTAATACTCATTTTTTCTTCCGTGTTCTGAGAAATACATATGTTCAATCACAAAAAGGAAAAAGATACCCTTTGGATTCTGTCTCATGATTTGTTTTTGAATCACACTCATGTCTAGTTTGAGGAAATGAATTCCTTCCTAGCCAATGCCCAAATGCACTGGCTAAAACATCCTATGTATACCTCCAAGAAGTAAATATTCAGCAGTTATGGGAAGTGGTGGATGTTATATAATACCCAAGAAAATTAATCTTGAAGGAAAATGGTCATTTTTCTCATAAAATTCACAAAGATTATAAAAATTGATAATACTCAAATTGGACAGGTCACAGTGAAAAAAGGAATTCTGCTATACAGACCTCAGGAGTGCAAATTAGTGCAATGCTTTCTGGAAAGCAATTTTGCCATATTTATCAAAAGTCTCAAAAACGTTTACACCTTTTGATCCAATCATCTTTCTACTTAGTATTCTACAGAAATAAACAATTTGCTTCAGGGTATAGCTACAAAGATATTTATCCTCGTATTTTAAGAATTGAATTCTTTTCTTCCTGCTGAAATTTTTTATACACACCCCAAATATATGTATATATATACATATTTATTCATTCATAAGTACATGCACTAATATAATATATGTATCATAAAACACATGCATAATAAGTTAAAGGGTAAAGTAAAGAGAAAGAGTCAGGTGATTTCCTGCCACGTGAAGAGGACAGTAAGCCGTGGAGACCCGCAGGCAGAGATGGCAAAAAAATGCCTAGCCAGGGCAGCACAGAAGGGGGCCCTGGGGCATCTGAGGCCAGGCTTCTGCCATGGCACTAACACTAAACAGAGAGGGAGTGAGCAGGAGCTGAAGCAAGGGACTGCTGAGAGGAGTCAGCAGCTCTGATTACACACCAGCTGTCAGCCCTCCTTCTGGAAGCTCCTGCATGATAAGTAATGGAAAGAACTGAGTTCAGTCTGCGGGGGAGGGGCACTTTAGTAAATCCGGGTTCAATCAAGTAGAGTGCTCTTTCCTAAAACCCTCAAACTGGGTGGGGAGACTTTGGGGTTACATCTGGGCTGGGTCTACACAGAACAATTCTGTTGCTCGTTTTCAGTAGAGGCAAACAAAAATTGTTTCCCCCTGCACACTCACAGTTATTTAACCAGGTTGACCTCTGGTTTTCACTGCAGGATAAGCTTAGGATATCATAGATAGGTGTACCCTATTTCTTAAGGTCCCACAGGGAACTCTCATGTGAGTAAACAGCCTGTAGTAGGTACACGCTGCCAGCCGCCTTCGGTCCTCCTCCTGGCTTGTTCTGGTAGCACACCCCCACGGCCCCCAGGCTGCTCACAGCCGCTTTGCAGCCCATCTCAGCCTAACATCATGACACCCATTAGCTGTGCACAAGTGTCCTAATGCCCACCACCTAGTGCCCCTTCTAGGGTTGGCCCTTTGGTGGCACCCTGGGGCTCAGCAGCCTGTGCCAGGGGCCTTGTGAGGGGAGTAGGGAAGCTATGAGCTGTTACCTTCTGAGTGTGTCACTTTTTCTGCCTCTCTGTGAGAAAGTGCTTTTTTTTCAGAGACCAGAAGGGCTTTCTGAACAGTAAGATGCTATTTAGAGAGAACCCTGATGATTTAGGAGAAAATTTATAGGCTCATGTCTAACCTCTCCCTTGGAAGTTTCTAAAATAGAATATTGCGGCTCTATCTCATATGAGACGGTAGAGCACTTTGTTCTTTGGGGAAGAAAAAGCATGGTGAAGGCAAAGCTTGGGGACAAGCAATCAACATCCTATAGTGACGTCAAGGATTTTTAGAATCCACCTAATATTCAGCAGAACCCTGTCTCACAGGAAATGAGAATTTATCTCTTAAAAATTTATCCCAGGGACTTAACTCAGCAAATTTTTTCTGTTTGTTTTTAATTATAATTTTTTCCTTCTTAGAAAAGTAATACATGTTTATAGTTAAAAGTCAGGAAATACCAACAAGTAGAAAGAAGAGGGAAGAAACCGTCTCCAAGCCTTTGCTTGACTGTTCGTCCCCAGCCCTGTGCGTGCCTGACTCCTTCCCATCAAACGTCACCTCTGCAGGGGAGCCCCGAGTCCCTGCTCCCGTGTTTCTCATGTTATCCCACACTCGCTTTCTGTCAGATTATCTAGTCTTACTTTCTTTATGGCACTTACTGTTCACCAAGATTATCTTATTTATTATTTAGCTTATTGTCTGTCTCCAATGAGAGTAGGAACTAGTCTTGTTCACCAGTGCTTAGAACAGTACCCAGCTTATAGTGTGCACTTGGTAAGCACTTGTCAAATGGATGAATGAATAAGTACATGAGTGAATTAGAATTATTGTTACATCTTACACAACCCATGTTTGAGCAAATAAGCTTAATGTCTTAGTAAGGGATTCCCAGGAAAATCCCCTTTTGGGGGCTGACGGTGCTTCAATCACGCCATTCGGTAACATGACCTTTTCCTTTGGTCACCACACTGTCTTCTGAAGTACTGGATTCAGTAGCCTTTAAATATAAAACTTACTGATGGAAATTAATGATAATACATCACTCTGAGTGAGGAAACCCATCCTGGGTTTGAAACGTAAGAGGGCAGTCGGCATCTAGCCACGTAACTTCTAAAGCATTAGTGGGTGCTTGTGCCTGGGCAGTCTGGCCTACGAACGCCCGACTTCATAAAACAACAGGCCCAGGGGCTATGTCTCTAGGGTAGCACTGGGACAGGCACCCAGTCTGTGCTGTTGCTCTATGTGCTGACACCAACGAGGTCTGGTTTCTCCTCTGATCTGATGAGGAAGGACTCAGCTTCTTTAAGAACCTATAGGCATTCAGGTGATCCTAACTATCCCATCCCACAATTCCACACCATCTGCAAACGCAGAGTCTTGCCTGGAGTGGGCAAATACTATACCCCTTAACTCTCCTCTTTGGCATGGGATCATCTCATTTCCTCCACAGTGAGTCTAGGAATGAACGGAAGTGGAATTAAAGCTTAACTATCAAGAAAAGAAGGCCCAGTGCAGTGGCTCACGCCTGTAATCCTAGCACTCTGGGAGGCTGACGCAGGAGGATCGCTTGAGGTCAGGAGTTCCAGATCAGCCTGAGCAAGAGCGAGACCCCATCTCTACAAAAAATAGAGAAATTAACCAGGCATGGTGGCACACACCTGTAGTCCCAGCTATTCCGGAGGCTGAGGCAAGGGAATCGCTTGAGCCCAGGAGTTTGAGGTTGCAGTAAGCTATGATCATGCCACTACACTCTAGCCCAGGTGACAGAGTGAGACTCTGTCTCCAAAGAAAAAAAAGGGGGGAGGCCAGGGAAGGGGGGGAGAGGAGAAGGAGCAGCAGCAGCTTATTTGTGTGTGACCTGCCCCTTGTGGGTCTGCTTTCTCTGTGTAGATGCCTGTTCATAAAAAGCACCTGCTTTTAGCTCCGCCTCTGCTGTCCTGACAGTCTTTGTAACTTAAAGGTTCTCTTGGGATATATTCCTAGAAATAAAATAGCTGAGTTAAAGAATAGGTATAATTTTTAGGCTTCTGCTATATATTGTCAAATTGGCTTCAGGTAAGTTTATGTCATTCTGCACATTCACTGAAGGTTAATGAGGGGGTCTCATTGTCCAGTTTAGACCTTTAAAGGTCTTAGCCAGTTTACTGGGTGGAAAAAAGCTTCCATTTGTTGCTGTAATTTTTATTTTTTGAATCACAAAGTATTCAATCATTTCAACAAGATGTTATTGGAGCTACTGTGTTCTTTCCTCTCTTCCATTAAGAATCACTTTTGAAGTTACTAAGGAAATGTATGCCCTCCTCCTTGGCCTCATATATTAGAGGAGCTAAATATGTGCTCAATATCCTTGAAACAAGAGACAACAGGAGACCAATGAAAATACGTGAACCTGGGAGGAAGAGGAAAGGTCCATGGGCCATGTAAACAATGGGACTCAGGGAAGACTTCATGGAAGAGGTATGATTAGTACTGCGTCCAAAATATGGGGAGGATTTGAGCAGGTGGAGAGGATATGGCAGGACATTGTAGGTGGGCACCCCAGCAGGAGCAGAGAGCAAAGACTGAGTCTGAAATGTGCAAGGTATGTGTGTTAGTTCAGGTTTTCCAAGGAGCAGACACCGAAATGGAATCCAGTGTGCAAGGCTTTTATTGGGGGAGATGTCTGTGAGAGGAACTGGGAAGGAGCTGGAGAAGGCTGGGAGAACCATCAGACTGCGACGCAAGTCCGAGCCTGAGTGGAGAGAGATGGAAGGAAGGTTGAGCGCAGCATCCTAGACTGTCCTGCATAGATTGGGAAAAGGCTGTCAGTGAGCCCTGAGCCAAATCTGGCCATCAGTCTCATGGCTCCCAGGAACAGGCTGCATTTGTGTCTCTGCTGCTCTGTCATTGGCTGGGAGCAGCCTGTGAGGAGCTGGGAAGGGAGGCCTCGGTGCTAACATGATGATGGATTTCATAGCACAGTAGCTGGGGCCCTTGGTCAATTAATGATTTGTAGATAGAAATCTGCGAGGTGCATTCTGGAGACACTACAACATGCCTGGGAGAGAGTGAGAGGACTGGCCTGACAAGGTACATTTACCCAGGGGTGGAAGAGGGTTTCTCCCTTCACCTTCTAAGGAGTCTATTGATTTCTATGGCTGGACAGAGAACATGGTGGTGATGGAGTCCTGGGTTATGCAACTTTACCCCTCATGCACCCTAGGGACTGGGGTGTGGGGGAAGGGCACTCAGCATCCATTCCTCCTTCCAATGTGCTTTCCTGCCCTGCAGAGGCTGGGAAACTAAACATTACATTTTCTAGGGTACTTTGCAGTCATCATTCTGGATGCAAATCAAGTTCTGTCCCTTGGATGCACGGTTGGGAGACGTGCAAGGCAGAAATGAGGCAAAGGCCACCTGCTTGCTGTTTTTAGATGTTTTCTGCTAGCAACAGAGGTCATGGAGACTTCGGGTTTTTATGCAGCAGCATTCCAGAGTGTTCAGTCTCCAACTTCAAGAGCTGGACAAACCGTGAGAGATCAGCTTCATGATTTCTGAATCACAGGTGCAGTGGTGTGTTCTGGAGCTTGGACATTCCAGCAATGGCTTCCTGAGTCCCCAGTTTCCTGGCAGTGGCAGGATATGCCAGATATGTCAGGTACATTGAGAATTTTGGGAGTAATTTCTGAAGGCCCAGGTTAATGCCTGCCTGTTTTTCCAGCCTTGCCAATGATCTTTGTTTTGTTTTTTTGCTAGACTTAATTTTTTAAGAGCACTTTTAGGTTCAGAACAAAATTGGTCAGAAAGTACAGAGTTTTCCTATAAGCCCCCTACCCCCACATGCACAACCTCCACTGCTACCAATATCCCCCGCCACAGTGGCACATTTGTTACAATTGATGAACCTACATTGACACATTGGCACATAATCACTCAAAGTCCTTAGTTTACCTTAGGATTCACTCTCTGTGTTGTATGTTCTATAGGTTTGGACAAATGTATAATGACACATATCCACCATTATAGCATCATACAGAACAGTGTCACTGCCCTAAAGATCCTTTGTGCTCCATCTACTCATCCCTGTCCTCACCACAACCCCTGGCAACACTGATCTTTTCACTGTCTCCGTAGCTTTGCCTTTTCCAGCATGTCATGTAATTGAATTCCTATAGCATTTAGTCTTTTCAGACTGGCTTTTAACTTAGTAATATGCATTTAAGTTTCTTCCATGTCTTTTCATGGCCTGATAGCTGATTTCTTTTTAGGGTTGAATAATATTCCATTGTATGGATGTACCACAGTTTATTTATTCGTTCACCTACTGAGGAACATCTTGGTTAGTTTCAATAGTTTTGTAAGCACCCAATTCCCTGCATTAAATACCTTGATGCTTTTTATTTCCTGTACTTTACCTTGACAGATGGAAAAGTTGTCTATTAAGATGCACACTATTGGCATGGGGTGGAAGCCACAACAGTAAGGGGTCCAGCTCAATTGTCAGAAATAGGTTTCTTAACAACTGTTTTCCAAATCTGTGTCCTTCCTCTTGTTAGTTGAACTCCTTACATACTCTCACCTTCTTTTTCCTGTGGGAGTGAGGAGACTACTGTCCCTGACTAATGTCAAAGAAGAATTGGGGGTATACAGTTTAGGTTTTACCATGCAGGAACCAACAGAACTGGGCTTCCCCCGCCTCTGTCTTTGCTCCTGTAGATAGTTCTCTTGGTTCCAAGAGTGCACTAAGCTTTTTCTCATCTCCACTGTATCCGAGATGCCCTTGTTCCAGCTCATCACATATCTCGATCTTTTGCATCCTTCAGGTTTTAGCTCAAATGTCACCCCTTTATATGATGTAAATCCTCATAGTTGTTTTCTAGGACATCCTTTTTTATTCCAGACAGATGCACTTAATTCAGTCCATGAGAATCCCAAGCTATACTTCTGATCAAGCAAAAGCTTTGCCACAGCCCAGCACTTAGATATGAGGGACAATATTAAGGGAATTTTTTTTCCCATTATCTGTTGCTGTGCAATAAAACACCTCAAAACTCAGTGGCTTAAAACAATTTATTATCAACTCTCACATTCTGTAAGTTAACTGGCTCAACTGGGTAGTTCTTCTGCTGGTTTCACTTGCAGTTTCTTATGCAGTTGCAGTCAGATGGTGACTGGGCTGGAAAATCCAAAACGGCTTCATGGACATGTCTGGTGTTTTGGCAGGGATGGCCAGAAGGCTGGATCCACTTGGACGCTGGGATGGCTGGGCTTCTTTCCCCATGCTTTCTCAAGGCCTCTCCCTGTCCACATGGTGTTGGCATGTGGTTTCTCCATGAGGTTTCTCCAGCAGGGTAGCTAAACTTCTTACATGGTGGCCTACATTTCCTAATAGCACAAAAGCAGAAAGTGCTAGGCCTTATTAAGCCATATTGCTGGAACTGGCACAACATCACATCTGCTACGTACTTTTGATTAAAACAAATTGTAGAGCCAGCCCAGATTCCATGTGGAAGGCAACTATACAATGGTGTGAATACCAGGAGGCCTGGTGCACTGGGGCCATCTTTGTAGATTCACTACCATAGTACTTAAACACTGCCAGTCAATGAACTTAGCCAACACACATGAAACTGGCTCATGAGTAATAATGACAATTACTCATGATGATGATGCAGAGGATGACGGATGAGTAGGAAGAAGAATTCTATCTGCTATTTAAAACTATTTTTTTCCCTGGAAACCATAGGATGATTCTCTAAGAACTGGGAGCCAAATGGTGATCTAAGAATGAAAAAAGTTAAAAACCACGAAGATAGATGATGTTAGCCATCTGGAAAACTCTTTAGTGCTAATATATCTTCTAAATCATTCAAGAAGAAAAGTAACCATTACATTTCAAAAATAGAACGATATTGATAACCTAAAAGAGAGAAAGAGAGTTGAGTTGGAAACCAGAATACTGTGGGATAAAGAGTGAGTGGGAGCTGGAAACACGGGCAGGGCAAGGGTAGACAACTTTTCCAAGCAACGTGCTGAGAATGCTGATGCACTGCTAGTGGGAATGGAAACTGGTACAACCTTTCTGGGTAGTAATTCAGCAAATAAAACCCTTGGAAATGTTAATGTCTTTTGACCCAGTTATTTAACTTCTAGGAAATTAGTTTAATGAAATAATCAGACATGTGCCAAGATTTGTATACCAGGAAATTCACTTGATTGGTTTTTTTTTTTTACTGTGTAATATCCCTTATATACAGAAGCATGCACAAAACATTTGAGTTTATTTTAAAGCATAGTAGTTAAGTAAAAGTGCCCATGTAGCCACCATACAGGGTAGCAAGTAAAACATTGCTATCCATGTGCTGTTTCCCAATTTCATGCCTCTCTTCCTCACCAGGAGTAGCAATTGTTCTAACTTTTGAACAATCATTTCTTTGTTTTTCTTTTGTAGTTTCACTGCGTTTGAATATATCTCTACGTGATATAATGTTTAGTTTTGCCTGCTTTTGATTTTAATACAAATGCAATCATGCTGTCTATATTCTTGTGAAATTTGTTTCTTTTGCTCTGCATTATGTCTTTGAGATTCTTCATTATGGATGGGAGTGGTTCGGTTCATTCATTTCATCTTTTGTATGATGCTTATGTATTCTACCTTCAGGAATATTTAATTTTTTTGCTATTATGAATAATGTTGATAAAACATACATTTTCTGATGTACATGTGCAAGAATTTCTCTTGGGTGTAATCACAGAAGTAGAACTGCTAGATTAGCATATGTTCAACTTTCCTAGGCAATGCTAAAATAAACTGTGTTCTGAAGTGATTTTGCTAATTTACATTTTGGGGCATGACAGTTTCAGTTGCACCACATCCTCATCAATAATTGAAATCATCAGACATTTTCATTTTTGCCAATCTGGATACAGAATGGTATCATATTATGCCTTTTATAATAATGGCTTTATAAAGACACAATTCACATTTCATATAATTCATCTATTTAAAGTGTACAACTTGATGGTTTTTAGTATAATCACAGAGTTGTGCAACTATCACCATAATAAATTTTAGAATATTTTCATCACCCCAAAAGAAACCACATGTCTATTGGAAATCACTCCTTAATTCCCTCCAGCCCCTGACAAACAATAATCTATTTCCTGTCTCTATGGATTTGGCTATTCTGGATATTTTATGTAGATGGAATTATGTAGCCTTTTTGTGACAGTCTCTTTCACTTCACATACTGTTTTCAGGTTTCATCAATGCTATAACATGCATCAGTACATTGATGAATGTTTATCCATTTATCAGTTGGTAAACATTTGGGTTGTTTCACTTCTTGGCTATTATGAATAATGCTGCCATGATCATTTATGTAAAAGTTTTTGTGTGAAAATATTTTTCATTTCTCTTGAGTATATGTGTAAGAGTAAAATTACTTGATAATATAGTAACTCTATGTTTAACATTTTGACAAACTACCAAACTGTTTTGCAAAGTAGCTGTGCAATTTTACAATCCCATCATGTATATATGAGGGCTTTAACTTCTCCACGTCCTTGTCAATACTTGTTATTGTCTATCTTTTTCACTGTAGCCATCCTAGTGGGTGTGAAGTGGTATTTCATTGTGGTTTTAATTTGCATTTTCCCTGATTACAAATGACATTGGACATATTTTGGTAATAAGGGCTTCTTCTTTTCTAATGAGCTTAAGTTTTGGGGGCCAAATTTCTATTAGATTGTTTATATTTGTTATATTAATTCATAGTTATTTATATATTATAGAAGCCAATATTGGTTATATACAGGAAAAATATTTTTTCTTGCTTAAGGTTTGTCATTTCATTTACAGTGTATTTTTATGGGCAGAAGTTCTGATAGTTAAATTTATCAATCTTTTCTTTAAGTTAGTAATTAGTTTTTCTCATTTAAAAAGTCCTTACTTAACCCAAGGTCATAAAGATAATGTTACTTTATTTTCTCCTAAAAGTTTTACAATTTTGGCTTTCACAATTAGTTCTTTGCCTGGAATTCATTATTCGGTATAATAGGAGTCTATTCTATTTTTTCCATTAAGTATGACTTTTGTGTGTGTGTCTGAGGTGGGATCCCACTCTGTTGTCTGGGCTAGAGTGCAATGGCATCATCATAGCTCATTGCAACCTCAAACTCCCAGTCTCAAGCGATCCTCCCCCCTCAGCCTCCCCAAGTACTAGATTACAGGTATGACCTACAGCACCTGGCCTAAGTATGACTTTTGTAAAGAGGCTTTTAAAAAAAAAGAAAGAAAGAAAGAAATAGGTTAGGTACTCTCCAACAGGTTTCCTTCTCTTACCATTTTGCTACAAGTTTTTTGACATAGATAGATGTTTGCTCATTTTACCAAATGCTTTCTTTCATACCTATTAAGAGGACTATATGATTTTTCTCCTTTAATTGGTTATTCTATGCTTCTTTTTTCTCCTTTCCTATCTTACTATTTACATATTTTTTTCCTCATCCTATTATTTTACTCAAATAGTTTTGCAGTTATACATCCTATTATTTTTGGTGATTAACTTTAAATTATAGCAAATATATTCAAATTATACAAGTCTAAGATTAATCAATACTTCACATTAATTTTTTTAACTTTATTTTATTTTGATTATTCAATATTTTAAATATACACAGATATAGAAAATAACATAACAGGCATATGTGTGCCAGTCTTTATTATTAATATGTTTACCTCCTTATTGAAAAATGCAAATTATTTGAACACTTTAACTCCATTTATTTCCCTCATGACTTCCATGCAATTGTTATGTATTTTAATTTAGAAGTATTGTCACATACTCAATTTTAAAATTTAAACAATTTAAAGCAATTGCATATAGTCATAAGGAAGATAAATGGAATTAAAGTTTTCTAAGTTTTTTTATTTTTCAGTAGGAAAGTAAATACATTACTTATAATGACTGGTACATGCATTATTGTTTTATAGTCAGTTATTTTTGTTTACCCACATAATTGCCATTTTTAAATTCTTCATTTGTTTTCATTTCACACCTTCTTTCTGAGCTTACGTTATTTCTAGTCTAAATATAAATGTGTAGGGGCATGTGTGTGTATTGA
The DNA here is from genome assembly GCF_020740605.2 of Lemur catta. NCBI lineage: Eukaryota > Metazoa > Chordata > Mammalia > Primates > Lemuridae > Lemur > Lemur catta. Next base: position 49,629,668 of record NC_059139.1, on the reverse strand, counting down.
AATATCAAGTACCAAGAATAATCACTATTAAGTTAGAATTCTATACCTAGTAAAAATATCTTTCAAGAATAAGTACAAAATAAAGATATTTGCAGACAAAAACACTGAGAGAGGTGCCAGCAACAGACTCTTATTAAAGTAAATGTTCATGAATATGGTTTAGCACATTGAGGAATCATTCCACTGGCTTCTTGTTTCCACTGTTGCCTTAGGGAACATAGCTCTGTTGCTCTTATCAAAATAAACTACCATTTATCCCTGGCTGCTTTTAGGATTTTTGTTTGATTGTTTGTATTTGACCTTCTGGAATTTTGTCTTTGGCCTGGATAATCTTTATTTCCTCACCAGCTCTTTAATGCTTTTGATTATGTCATCAGCAGGTTAATTTGTTTTCAGTGGGCGTATCTATTTGGGAACTTAGCCTGCCATGTTACCAGAAATAAAACATCACAATTAAAAACAATCTTACTATCCAACAATAGGTACTGCCTAAATAAAATAATAAATCCTTTCAATGGAATGATATATAGCCATTTAACTCATTTTCTTAAAAAAATATTTTATATTTGTAGAACAGTTTTAGGTTCACAGCAAAATTGAGAGGAAGGTACAGATTTCCCACATACCCTTGTCACCACACAGGTATAGCCTCCCCCATTGTCAACATCCCTCCAACCCCCAGAGTGGTACATTTGTTACAACTGATGGATGTACATTGGAACATCATAACCACCAAAGTCCAGAGTTTACATTAGAGTTCACTTGTGGTGTACATTCTGTGGGTTTGGACAAATGTATAATGACATGTATTCATCGTTATAAGTATCATATGGCACATTTTCACTGCCCTAAAAAAATCCTTGGTGCTCTGCCTATTCATCCTTCCCCATCACCCAAGTCCTGGCAAGCAGTGGTGTTTTTACTGTCTCCATAGTTTTGCCTTTTTAAAGAATATCATACAGCCATAGCCTTTCTGTAACCTTTTCAGCTTGGCTTTTAAACTTAGTAATATGCATTTAAGTTTCCTCTATGTCTTTTCATAGCTTGGTAGATCATTTTTTTAAGCACAGAGGAGTATTGCATTGACTGAGTGTACCACAGTTTATTTATCCATTCACCTACTGAAAGACATTTTTGTTGCTTCCAAGTTTTGGCAATTATGAATAAAGCTGCTATAAACATCCATGTGCAGGTTTTTATGTGTACATATATTTTTAACCCATTTAGGTAAATATCAAGAAGTATGATTGCTAGATTATATGGTAAGAGTATGTTTGTTTTTGTAAGAAACTGCTAAACTATCTTCCAAAGTAGCTATATCATTTTGCATTCCCACCAGCAATGACAGAGAGTTCCTGTTTCTTTACATCTTCACCAGAATTTTATGTTGTCAATGTTTTGGATTTTTATCATTCTAATAGGTATCTAGTAGTATGTCATTGTTTTAATTTGCAATTTCCTAATGATGTATATGAGGTTGAGCATATGTTCATGTGCTTATTTCCCATCTGTGTATCCTTTTGGTGATTTTTAAATTAGGCTGTCCTATTTTTGCCCATTTTTAAATTGAGGTTTTGTTTATTTTTTGTTGTGCTTTAAGAGTTTTTTGTATATTTTGGATAACAGTCCTTTAACAGATGTCTTCTAGAAATATTTTCTCTCAGTCTGTGGTTTGTCTTCTTACTCTCTTGACATTGTCTTTTCAAAGCAAAAGTTTTAAATTCAGAGCCCCAGAAAAAGTTTTTAATTTTAATGAAGTACAGCTTATCAACTATTACTTTCATGGATCCAGCTTTGGTGTTGTATGTAACAAGTCAACATCTGACCCAACGTCATCTAGGTTTTCTCCTATGTTTTCTTCTAGGTGATTTATAGTTTTGCATTTTATACTTAGGTCTATGATCCATTTTGAGTTATTTTGTGAAAGGTCTGTGTCTACATTGATTTTTTTGTTTTTGGATATCCAGTTGTTCCAGCACCATTTGTTGAAAAGATTATCTTTGCTCCATTGTATTGTCTTTGCTCTTTTGTCAAAGATCAGTTGACTATATTTACATAGGTCTATTTCTGGACTATTGTGTAGGTCAATTTCTGTTCCATTGGTCTACTTGTTTATTCTTTTGCCAACCAACACTGTCTTGGTTATTGCAGCTTTATAATAAGTCTTGAAGTCAGGTAGCATCAGTCCTCCAACTTTGTTCTTCTCCTTCAATATTGCGTTGGCTATTCTGGCTCTTTTGCCTCTGCATATAAACTTTAGAATCAGTTTATCAGTATCTATAAAATAACTTGCTGAGATTTTTATTGGGATTATGTTGAATCTATAGATCAAGTTGGGGAGAACTGGTATCTTGACAGTATTGAGTCTTTTTATCCGTGAACATGGACTATCTCTCCATTTATTTAGTTCTTTGATTTCTTTAATCAGAGTTCTGTAGTTTTCCTCATATAGATCTTATACATATTTTGTTATATTTATGCCTAAGTATTTCATTTTTGGGGTGTGCTGATGTAAATAGTTCATTGCTAGTATATAGGGAAGCAATTGATTTTTGTATATTAACCTTGTATCCTGCAATCTTTCTGTAATCAAGTATTTGTTCTGGTAGTTTTTTTAAATCAGTTCTTTTGGACTTTCTACATAGACAAGCATGTCATACATGCACAAAGACAGTTTTATTTCTTCCTTCTCAATCTGTACACCTTCTATATCCTTCTCTTGTCTTGTTGGATTAGCTAGGACTTCTAGAGGATGTTGAAAAGCAGTGGTAAGAGGGGACATTCTTGCTTTGTTCTTGATCTTAGTGGGAAAACTTCCAGTTTCTCACTAGTAAGTATGGTGTTAGCTGTAGGTATTTTTGTGGATATTCTTTATCAAGTTGAAGAAGTCTCCCACTATTTACAGTTTACTGAGAGTTTTTATCATGCAGGGGTGTTGGATTTTGTCAAATGCTTTTTCTGCATCTATTGATACGATTATGGGGGGGGGGGTTTAGTCTGTTAATGTGATGGATTATATTAATTGATTTTTGAATGTTCAACCAGCCTTGTATATGTGGGATAAAAGTATATGAGTTTGCAGTACAATATTCTTTTTAATTGTTGAATTAAATCTGCTAATATTTTGTTGAGGATTTTTACATCTACACTTATAAGAAATATTGGTTTGCAGTTTTCTTTTTTTGTAATGTCTTTGGTATTAGGGTAATGTTGGCCTCATAGAATGAGTTAGGAAGTATTCCCTCAGCTTCTATTCTCTGAAAAAAATTATAGAGAATTGGTATAATATCTTCCTCAAATGTTTGGTAGAATTCACCAGTGAACCCATCAGGGCATTGTGCTTTCTGTTTTGGAAAGTTGTTCATTATTGACTTAAATTTTTAAATAGATATGGGTCTATTTTGATTGTCTATTTCTTCTTGGGAATGTTGAAACACCCCCTAGTAGCATAAGGTGAAAGGGGCAGTTTCCCTTAAATAAATCATTCTTAGCTTAGCTCAGAAGTACATAAATAGGCAATTATTTCCATAAACTCTGTCCTGAGCTACATCTGTGTAACCTATACCTGTGATGGAGGAAGGTTCCAGATTTCAGAGAAAATTGAAGAAATTTGTGCCATTAGCAAGTGATCAGCTAATAGAATAGAACTGCTCAAGCTTTCCTTTCTAAACTGGGACATTCTAAGTAGGTATAGCCCTCAGCAATATGTAGCAATCTAAGCTTGAGTAAGTACACAAAGCCAAAATGTTTTAATTCAAAATTTGTTTAAGCCTTAAGACTAACTTATTTCTTTGACATACCAGCTAAATTGTTACTTCTCTTGGAGATAACTTTGGCTTCAAGCTGTTCAAAAATACGTCCTCAAGCTGCTCCTCCTTCATCCTATAGGCAGCCCTAAAATACTCCCAGAAGTAAGCAACTGTCAGGCCAGGCTGTTTTCCCCTGGAATATCCTTTCAAGCCTCTTCTCAAGCCAAAATAAAAACCTTTTGACATCTCAGCTCTGGGAAAGTTCTAAAGTAAGCAATCAATACCATGGAAACAATCATTTGACATCATTCCAGTAAATCCATCTGTGGGCTATGCAGCTTGTTTTAGTGTAATGGTGTTGTTTTGGGATTTATTGGCTTCCAGAATTGAGAAAATGATATAGGAGCACTTTGAGCAAACTACTCAGTTATGGGGTGGGAGGAGACTCAAATATCTACAATTTAGGCTGCTCTATTGTTCATTTATTTCTTCTTGTTTTATTCCTATTTGACAAATTATTTGATGTGAACTAATCTTGTTTTGTTTTTGCAAATCAAATACAGATCTTTAGACATGAGTGAATATCTTCTTGCCAATTTGAATAACAGAAAGCAGAAAAATTGCGACTCCTATATACATCTGTGTCATTCAGGACAGAAACCACACCAGTTATTTGAACAGGGAGAATATAATCATTATCTAGGTACAAAGTTATTAACTAAGTAAGTGAAAGGGCAAAAAGAGGTGTCACAGAGGCAGAAATTGCTAGAAGAATTTACCACCTCTAGAACTGGGAAACAAAGGAAAGAAGTTAGAATCATTAAAACTTAGGAACTCAGAGGAGGAAGCAGACTTTGGAAGAAGAAAGTTTATGCCAGTTTCTCTGAGAGGGCACAATAAGTCTGGTTCTGCAATGTTGGGAAAAACTCCAAACTGAATTAGGCTGCTGCTACAGGAAGGAACAGAAGCTGTTGGAATAAATAAGTGATGCTAGTGTGATGCTCACAAAAATAGGAAACATTCAGGAAACCCAGAGGAAACACAGGAAGGAGTCCCTTCTTCTTCTTCCTTTAGCATTGCAGGCTTCTTGACAAAGTAGAAATGTGGTTTTTAGAATTCTAAACCCAGTATCACAATGCAGTGTATAAAAGGCTGGGTTTGGATGTGCAAGATGAAAACTTAATAACTAGTAGAATATCACAACAACTTACTCAAAATACATTTAAATTAAGCAAGATGGAGATATCAGATAGAATATTTGGCTGTCAGTGAGGGGCTCTTAGTGGATCACCTTGGAAGACTCCCTTTAGTCCAAGATTTGGTCCTCAGCTTTGTAGGCCCAGAAACTCAGCTTTGTCAGGGCATCAAGAACTGACAGAGTAGGCTGGGTGCGGTGGCTCACGCTTGTAATCCTAGCACTCTGGGAGGCTGAGGAGGGAGGATCGCTGAGGTCAGGAGTTCGAGACCAGCCTGAGCAAGAGTGAGACCCCTGTCTCTACTAAAAAATAGAAAGAAATTATATGGACAACTAAAAATATATAGAAAAAACTAGCTGGGCATGGTGGTACATGCCTGTAGTCCCAGTGACTCGGGGGCTGAGGGAGAAGGGTTGCTTGAGCCCAGGAGTTTGAGGTTGCTGTAAGCTAGGATGATGCCACGGCACTCTAGCCAGGGCAAAAGAGTGAGACTCTGTCTCAAAAAAAAAAAAAAAAAAAAAAACTGACATAGCTCAGTGGATGGACTCAAGTGATCCGACTTACAAGGGACCAGTGAATAAATTTGAAGGCCAAAGTACTAATTTACATGAGACATACTACTAGCTATAGTGGTTAAACTTGTACACACATCCTTTCATCTGTAGGAGAATATGATAGTCAGAAGGTGGCTGACGGTCATGGAGTGAGAGAGGGAGTGTTGGTTGGATGAGCTTTGTAGTGTTATGATTGTCTGATATATCAGAATCAGACTCCAGTAGCTCTATTACAGAGATGTACTGGGCAAACTGACCAGACACTCATGTTGGGCAGGCACAGTATCCTCATCATTTATATAGAGCCAGACAGATCCCCCAAAAGCTTACCCTTTCTCTTCTCTTTTCCTGGCTCCTGGCAGAGACCAGCCTTCTGTTAGCATATCTTTTCTTTAAATAGATAATCTGTGGTTAGTTTTAGTTTTACATGTCCTTGGCATATGGTTGTGGACAAGTTATTAAATCATTCTGAGTCTGTCTCCTCTTCTTTAGATGAGGGACAATGATCCCTATTTAATGGGGCTATTGTATGAATTAAAAGCAGTAATCCATATGAATACTTATAGGACAGGGCCAAACACACAGAAAGCTCCCAAAACACAAAAGTTCCATCCCTATTTTTAATCCTGCTTTGGTAATATTATTAAAACATACTGTTCTTCTGATATATTTTTTTCTTTGAAAAGATAGGGTAGGGGATATCACTAAAGATTCTACGGTAAGAGGATATTCAAAGAATACTAGGGAACAATTCTATGCTCACAAATTTGAGAACTGAAGGTATCTATGCTTCTGGAACTTTATGGAGCAGGGCAAACCTGCCGTCTATTTTATTTATGTCACTGTTATTTAATCTCTGTTAAACAACTGAAATAATATTCTAAAAAAAACAGAGAAGGAATGCTCCCCTTCTCACTTCCCAAATACAGCTGACCCTTGAACAACACTGGTTTGAACTGCACAGGTCCACCTATATGTGGATTTACTTCAATAAGTATATCAGAAGATTTTTTGGAGATTTGTGACAATTTGACAAACCTTTCAGACAAACCTAAAAATATCAAAAAAATTAAGAAAAAGGCATGTCACGAGCGTATAAAATATATGTAGGTACTAATCTATTTTATCATTTACTACCATCAAATATATACAGATCCATTTTAAAAAGTTAAAATTTATCAAAACCTATGAACACAAACACAATACACATGGCACCATTCACAGTCACGAGAAGTATAAACAAATGTAGAGATGCAATATTAAATGATAGCTACGTTAAATTAACTGTGGTATATACTATACCACTGTAATAATTTTGTAGCCACCTCCTGTTGCTATAGCGGTGAGCTCAAGTGTTGTGAGTAACGCTAATCATCTCTGAGTGAGCAGTTCGTCTTTCCAGTTAACTGCATGTCACACTAAAAAGTGATCTCTCATGATTCTTGTGTGTTTTTCATAGTGATTAGTGCAATAACATAAAAATTGAATAACACCGTGACACCCATACAAAGTGTCACTGGTGATGCTGGAAGTGTTCCCAAGAAGTAGAGAAAAGTCATGACATTACAAGAAAAAGTTGAATTGCTTGATATGTTCCATAGATTGAGGCCTGCAGCTGCGGTTGCCCACCATTTCAGACAGACTATTCATCTTGTAAACAGATGATGTAAAGTTACGGTATCAATAAATACAGCATAGTATTGTTAATGTATTTTCCTTATGATTTTCTTAATAACATTTTCTTTTCTCTAGCTTACTTTAAGAATACAGTATATAATACATATACAAAATATGCATTAATCAGACTGTTATTGGTAAGGTTTTTGGTCAACAGTAAATTATGAGTAGTTAAGATTTTGGGGAGTCAAAAGTTATACTCAGAATTTTGGCTGCTGGAATGGTGTTGGCACCCCTAACCTCTCTTCTCTTCTCCTCTCCCCTCTCCCTCATTGTCTGAGGCTCATTGCACAGAACAGTTTAAAGAGTGCAGGGCATTATCATCTCTATCTGCCCTAGATCTTCCCACTTTGATCACACCATTTTGGCCTATTTAACCCCAAACCTATTTCTCTTCTTCGTCAACTCACTCTTGCTCTCATTCTCTTTCAACTCCTAGCTCTATATTAAACTCATTTCTTTTGTTTCCTCTTTCTTCTCTTTGTGACTTATATCCATTTCAATTGGTTGCAAAAGCATAAATAGGGATAATGAAAGTTTAAAGGGCACAATGGTTGTGCAGCTTAAGCAATTTGCAACTACCACTGGCAACGGGTAGTTTGTTTTTTACTTTGAATCTTTCTTTTCTCCTTTTGAATATTTCACAAAGTATTCATACAGCCTGTGTGTATCATTTTGTAACTGAGAAATATACTAAACAATGTGTCTTGAATGCTTTCCCCACTATTTTTATTTCTATAAAGCAGTGTTTGTAAAACATTGATTTTTTTTTATCTTTACTTGTGGAAATTACCTTTTGTAAAGCAAAGAAAACACATTTCCACCTGGTAAAATAGTTTACATGATTTAAATTGTGTATCAGTCTTTACTTGCAGATACAAATTATTTAATATGAGTTAAATAATATTGCTTTCCAAGTGTTTATTCTCCAATGACTTGGTGAAAACTAATTCTCATTTTTTAAATAAAGAATTGAACATGCTGATAAATCCTTTTCTGTAATTTTATTGATTTTCATCTTTGTTTCCTTTCTTTATGAGAAATTCTTAGGGTTTTTACCTCTTAGGAATTTTCTTACCTGAAATTTTTTGCTGTTCTAGAAGAAAAAATATAGGCTGCATTCAGAGGCACTATTTTAAATATTGTTATAAATATGTTTTAAATGTACAATGTGCCCTTCAGAGTGATGAAAGTTCACTTACATAAATTTTGCCCTATTTGGAAATATATTTGCCTTTTTCAGAACATCATGTAGCCATAGCCATTATGTAACCTTTTTAGATTGACTTTTTAACTTTGTAACAGGCATTTAAGTTTTCTCTGCGTCTTTTCATAGCTTGATACATTGTTTTAGGTAATTTTCACAACAACCACACTCTGTTCTGTATGCTTCCCAAATCCCTGCTTTTAATCATTTCAGGAGTGTCACAGCCTAGCTGAATAACAAAACACGAATCCCAAAACAATTGAGTAAAACATGGAGGGGGGCGGAGTCGTTAATTACTGGTTAGTTGGTATCATGTAGACACCCAGTTGTACTGAACTCAACCAAAATCTTTTATTTTTTTTTTTTTCCCCCCCCGGAGACACAGTCTCGCTCTGTTGCCCAGGCTAGAGTGCTGTGGCGTCAGCCTAGCTCACAGCAACCTCAAACTCCCGGGCTGAAGCAATCTTTCTGCCTCAGCCTCCCGAGTAGCTGGGACTACAGGCATGCGCCACCATGCCTGGCTAATTTTTTCTATATTATATTTTTAGTTGTCCAGCTAATTTCTTTCTATTTTTAATAGAGACGGGGTCTCGCTCTTGCTCAGGCTGGTCTCAAACTCCTGACCTTGAGCGATCCTCCCTCCTCAGCCTCCCAGAGTGCTAGGATTACAGGTGTCAGCCACCACACCCAACTTCAACCAAGATCTTTATTGAATTCTATTACTCAGATTTCTTAATTGCCTAAAATCCAAGGAGAATTGATTTAGTTTTGTCAGTTCTAAAGTTTCCAAATCATATAGAAGCATGTAACCCCTACACTACAAGAATTCTTAAAATCTCAGTTGTATTAAGTGGTGATGACACCCACACATACATGTGCAAAGTATATGATAATGAGGAAAGAGAAATAATTATAGTAATAATGATAATAACAATATAATAATTAAATATTAGAGCAGTAATGTAGGAATTAGAAGTTGTGGAAGTTGAAATGTGGAAGTTGAAATGAAATTTCTTTCCTCAATTAAGAAGTAATATCTTTATATTACCTTAAAATATTAGAGGAAAAGCCATTTCATAAAGTCTCTCTTTCCCTTGGCAAATTCTGCAGAATCCTAGTAAGCTTTTGCAGAAGATATTATAACTTAATTTTTTTTTCTTTAGGTTTCCAAACCAAGAAGAATTCTCTGGGTCTTAAATAGTTTACCATAATGGACAGAAAAGTCTTGGGAAATAATCTTTTTTTAAAAAAGTGAATAATTTAAAATTTAAAATCTATATCAGTGAATCTTTGTGAATACTTTGTCAAAGTATTCCTTTAGTAATCTAGACATATGTTGCCCCAAAATCCTCTTTTTTGTTGCATTTCCTATTAACATAAAAAAAGAATATGTAATGACAATTGAAAGTATTTCACACCTAAGAAAGGCATCTTATTGAAAGGAATGAAAAGTTATAGATAAGATAAAATAATTGTAAAAATAATGGTGAGAGTTTCAAATAGAATAGTCATAGATAGCTCATGATAAACACATAAAAAGATTTTGTCTATGGCATGTCATCCAAAAACACCTTTCAGGTCTCTCTTGATTGACCCTGAATAAAAATCTCACTTCAGGTGACCAAAAAAGGTCCATTAATGTTGCTCATGCATTTCAACATAAAAATGGAATGGAATCATTGACTACAGGTAGAAATGTGCAAAACTACTCAAGATAAATATGCTGCTTTGAGGCAACACATTCACTCCACTTTTGTCTGCCAGCTTGATTTTTGAATTGGGCACTCATGGATAAAAGGTATGTGATCTGAAAAAATAGTGTGTGTCTTTTAAAAGTCAGTGTCATATAATGTCATTCCTTTTGGCAAAATTTATGTTACATGGTATTAGATCATGGGCTGAGGTAATGTAACATGATGCATTAAAAACTGCACATCGTGATTGCAATATATGTCAGAACAATGAACTGTTACATCAGATACCTGTTCAGCTGTAAATAGGGCCCCCTGTAAGTCACTGACAAAAAGATTATATTCTCCTGATGCCTGCATACAATTCCTAGTGTCTAAAATGGGAAGCCCTCCAACATCCATACTCTGACCTATGGCCATTCAAGTGGCATGTTTAATACCTACATACAATAAGGACACAAGACATCATAACAGCCACAATTAGAGATATTTTTGTTTTCATAGGTATCTTTCCTCCAAAGAGGAAGAGACATATACATGCTGCACTAATGGATTCTGTATCAGTTAGAAAATCTTTTTGGCTGCAAGTAACAGAAATGTCAAAATCAGTAGCTTAAACAAATAAGAATTTGTTTTTTTCACATGTGATGACCAGAGATAGGGGGCTGCTAATTTTGGTTCAACAGCTCAGTGATGCCAGGCATCTCTAAATTTTTGTCATGGTTGAAATATGGATGTTTTAAGCTCCAGTTATATCATTTATTTTCACAGAAGAAGTGGGAAAGAGGCAGTTCTTCTTCTATTTGTTCCTTTTATCAAGAAATCCAAAGTATTTCCAGCTGCCACCTACATATTTCCATTTATGCCCAATTGTACACCTGACAACGTCCAGCTACAAGGGAAGTTGAGGAAGTAGGCCCTACAATGGAAGCAGGAAGGAAGAAGAGTGTTGAGAAGGGATGTTGGGTGAGCCAGTTTATATCTGCTGTAGATGTGAATAACAGTTTGGAAATAGAGTGGAAAGCACAGAATGGGGAAGGCTTTTAAAAATAAGTCCATATGGAAAAAAAATTAATATTAACTTCTACCTCACACTACAGACACATGAATTCTAGAAAGAATATAGATCTAAATGTGAAAGGTAATATAATAAATCTTTTAGAATAAAACACAGGATAATATCTTCATGACCTTTGCTTGTGGGTGAAGATTTCTTAAACAGGATACAAGAAGGCCTAAGCATAAGGAGAAACATGTAGTAACTAGATTACTAAAATCAAAATTTAAAATAAAAAATTTCTATTCATCAAACACACTAATCAGAGGGTAAAAAGGCAAGCCACAAAGTTATGTTGCTTCCAGTTTCTGGCTGTTATAAATATGAACATTCTTGTATATGTCTTTTGGTAAGCCTGTGCATGCATTTGTACTGGATACTTGGAGAATGATTTGTGGGTTATAAGTACACACATGTTCAGCTTCAGCAGACCCTGCCAAAGAGTAGTGATGCTGGCAGGACTTTACTGCTAGTGGGTGAGGCATTGAGCAGCGGCAATAGCTAGATCAGCGTTGGTGAAAGGGAGCCCATGAATAATCCCTGCATCAGTTATCTATTGCTGCATAACAAATTGCCCCAAAAGTTAGTGGCTTGAAACAAGAATCACTTTTTTATTTCACAGTGGGTCAGGAATGTCGGTACAGTTTAGCTGGGTGCTTCTACCTCGAGCTCTCTGAAGAGATTGCTTGACCAAAGTCTCAATTCAGAGGGAGCTTCTTCCAAGCTCACCTATGTCGTTGTTGGTAGGCCTCTGTCCCTCATCGTGTGGGCCTCTCTGCAGGGCTACCTCATGGCATGGCAACTGGCTGCCACAAGCATGAACACCCCAGGAGAAAAATGAGAAAGGGCACACAAGATGGAAGCCCTTTTTACAAGCTAATATCAGAAGTGACATCCCATCCCTTCTGCCATATTCTATTCATTAGAATTGAGCTAATCTGCCACACTCATGGAGAGGGGACTACACAAGGACAGGAACACTAAGAGGCAGGAATGCTTGGTGGCCATTTTAGAGGCTGCCTACCATGGCCTCCACCCCTGCCACTATGGTGACTCTGTTCATAAACCAGCACTGAGGTGGCTGAGTAGACAGGCTGTTTGACAGCCACAGGACAAGACATCCTGTCCACTTGGATACTGAGTGTCTCCACAGTGGTGGATATTCTTTGGTAGGTATTAACATGAGACACAAAATGACATGCTTTATGGACACTCCTGGCCTCTTCCCCAGATTTCTTTTTCTGTGATTGCCAGTTTTGTTTCTTTCAGGTGTCTGATCTCTAAGTCTCTACTAGTAGTGCCCAGCATTATTTCTGGAGTTGTTTTTCAAAAGTGTGAGCACAGTGGGCATAGTATGTATGTTACTTTCCTCTTAGGGTTTAGCAGAGACTCCGTGCAGTATCCGTGCCCACCACATCAGTATCACTGGATCTGCTGGGTCACATGGCCTGAATGGCAAGGGAGCTTGCACTGCAGCTGAGACTTGATGGACAGTCCATTTTTGCTCTTGCCCCACTCAAAACTGGCAGCATTCTGAGTCACTTGATGAAGGAGTCAGAACAGTATTTTCAGGTGCAGTATGTTACTACCCCACTTATTCAGAGAGCAATTCTGGGGCCAGGAGTGAGGAATGCATAAGTGAAATAGAGAAAGAGGAAAAGCCAATGCAAGGATGGATTATAGAGTTTGTCATTGCTGCAGGTGATTGGAGTTTCATTCCTTGGGACCATCTGAGGAGACATATGAAATGCGTCTCAGAACTGTCTGCTGCCTGGACATTGAAAGGGGGAAGCATTGGCCAATAGGCTCTTGTTCCTCTGCACTCTGGGGTTGTGCACACATGTGTACTGGGCAGCTCCCCACGCTTGTCTCTCTCCTGTCTTGGGTTGGGGGTGAGGGGTATGTGGCTTAGGCTTGAAATAAGGCACTGTCAGGTTGTATTCATGCAATGCTGATCAAAGTCTGAGAGTGACTGGTGCCACTGCAGTGGCTCCAGTAAGAGGCAGAGCCAAGAGAATTTTGGAAAGATGTATAAGTAGAAAGGAAGGAAGGGGATCTTCTAGATCTCTCAGCATCTAGAGGTAATTATTAGAGATATTTCATAAAAATGTATTTTATCAATGATGTTTATTTAAATAATGTCTCCAGGAGCATCTTTTCTAGTTGGTCACTTGGTTTTGGTTTTGTTGTTGTTGTTTTTGTTTTTGCGTGTTTGTTTGTTTGAGACAGGGTCTTGCTCTGTCACCCAGACTAGAGTGCAGTGGCATCATCATAGCTCATTGCAAACTCCTGGGCTCAAGCGATCCTTCTGCCTCAGCTTCCCCAGTAGCTGAGCCTATAGGCACATGCCACTACGCCTTGCTAATTTTTCTGTTTTTGGTAGAGACGGGGTCTCACTCTTGCTCAAGCTGGCCACTTGGTTTTATTAAACAGAAGTGCAACACACACTATCACAGCAGCTGCACACTTGGCTGTGGAGCCCTGTAGAAGTCTCATTGCATACAGATGGCTTCATAGTTCCAGGAGGAAAAAAAACATGACTAGTCTCTTGTTTTCATCAAAATTAGAGATCTTTCTCAGTCCCATGCTTGACTTTTGTTTAACTCAGCAAATACTGTGCATCTGCTAGGCACTAGGCATCAAACTTGATGCTAGGGATATCAAGATGAATGTAATGTGGCCTCTAATCTTGAGGAGCTTGGAGTCTAGTGGGAAAGAATGGTAGGAGGGGTTGGAGAGGCTATGAGTTCATAGCATAAGTGTATGGGGAAAACACCTCATGTCTGTAAGGGGATCTGTAGTATCCTTTCATGAAATACAGTTAACCCTTGAACAACACAGGTTTGAACTGCATAGGTCCACTTATACACAGATTTTTTTCAATAGAAGTTACACTGAGTGTGCCTGCCTCTCCTGCCTCCCTTCCACCTCCTCCACCTCTTCTGCCTCTGCCGCCCCTGAGACAGCAAGACCATCCCCTCCTCTTCCTCCTCCTCTCAGCCTACTCAAAGTGAAGACGATGAGGATGAAGACCTTTATGGTGATCCATTTCCTCTTAACGAACAGTAAATATATTTTTTCTTCCTTATAATTTTCTTAATAACATTTTCATTTCTCTAGCTTACCTCATAATACAGTATATAGTACAAAATATGTGTTAATCGACTTTTTATGTTATCAGTAAGATTTCCAGTCAACAGTAAACTATTAGTTTTTTGTTTTTATTTTTTTAGAGACAGGGTGTCACTCTCACCCAGGCTGGAGTGCAGTGGTGCAATCATAGCTCACCGCAGCCTCAAACTCCTAGGTTCAAGCGATCCTCTTGTGTCTGTCTCTTGAGTAGCTGGGATTACAGGCATGTGTCACCACGCCTGGCTAATTATTTTTAATTTTTTGTGGAGATGGAGTCTTGCTATGTTGCCCCGGCTGGTCTCAAACTTCTGGCCTTAAGTGATCCTCCTGCCTCAGCCTCCCAAATCACTGCAATTATAGGCTTGAGCCACCGTGCCTGGCCAATAGTTAAATTTTGGGGGAGTCAAAAGTTGTGTGGATTTTCAATTGCATGGGGGTCAGCACCTCTATCTCCACATCGTTCAAGAGTCATCTGTAGTATCTCAACCCCCCAAGATTGGCAGTGGAAGAATTACCACTTAGAGAGGAGATGCCTGGACTTTCCTCTTGTTCTGCCAGATTCACTCACTCCTGTTAATCTCTCAGATCTCTTCAACCCTCAGTCTCAAAGGTTGATAGACTCATCCTGTATAGAGTTCGTTATAGACTCATTCCTACTTCTCACCTGAGGCTGTGGGCAGGGGTTGTGGGGTGGGGGGATGTTTCAGGTTGTCTTAGTCATCTTGCTGGAATGGGAAGTCTCCGTGACATATTGTTAAATGGAAAAAAATATTTTTAAAGCAACATTTATTTATTTATTCAAGAAATATTTATTGAGTACCTACTATGTGCCAGGCATTGTTACATGCTGGGATACAGTTGTGAATGTCGAACATGAGTCCTTTTCATATGAAATTATCAGACATGAATTCAGCATGATATCAATGACAACATGTACATTTCTACATTCATATGAATGTGCATCCTACTGTGTTCTTAGTTTCTTATTTAGGGCCTCTTTCCCAGATGACTTTTTTATTTTACAAACACTTTATATGGGGCTTAATAAGTACCAGTACTTATTAAGTATTTATTATTACCAGTACCTAAGCACTTTACAAATATTAACTCATTTAAGCTTTATAACATGTTTTATGAGTTAAGTATTAATACCATCTACATTTTACAGATGAAGAAAGGGGGCACAGAGAGGTTAAGTAACGTGTCCAATGTCACACAGTTAGTAAGAAGCAGAGCTAGGATTTGACCCTCGGCAGTCTGGTCTCAGAGTTCATGTTCTTAACCACTACTGTAAACCTCCTAACACCTGCAACAAGTCCATCTTATTCTCTACCCTTAAAGGTAAAGCCAAACTCCATAATATTAACCCATAGCCTCAAGCATACAATATAGTACCATCGTCCCTTGGTATCCATGGGATATTGGTTTCAGGACAGCCCTGGAATGCTCACATACTAAAGTCAGCCTTGCAGAACTGCAGATAGGAAAAGTGGGCCCTCCGTGTATGTGGGTTTCCGAATCCTGGGAATACTGTATTTTTGATCCATGTTTGGTTTGGGATGCAGAACTTGCCAATAGGGAGAGCTGACTATATTTGTTGAAAAAAATCTGCATATAAGTGGGCCTGCACAGTTCCAACCTGTGTTGTTCAAGGGTCAATTGTACACACAGACCCTAACTCACACTGTGCCCTCCAGGGTCTGGGCATGGGCCTGGGTACATGCAGCAGCAGCAGCAACAGAGGTCTTTTGGCTGCTGTGTTACATTTATTGATTACTGGTTTACAGTAAATGCACAGATACAAATTATTAATAATTAAAACAAAGAGAAAAGGGGCAAAAGGAAGGAGGCAGAGTTGGGGATTTGGGGGAGATAAGTAGGTATTTATATCAGGAAAACTAGTCTGAGAGAAACCCTGCAAATTAGCACAAAATTGAACACTGAGCTTCTTGAAACCAAGGCAAAAAAGAAAATATGAGTTACATGGCTTTTGCTATCTGATCAAAGGAATGACCTTAATAGTAGTAAAAACCTGAGCTGCACCATCTTTTGGTTTATGGTTTATAGCTACTGTTGTTTCTTTGCAGCATTTTGCTTTGGTGAGTTTGCTGTTGTGTTTTATTCCCCATCTCCTTCCCCCAGTATTTCATAGCTCAGCTGTGTCACTTGAAATTGTATTTCTGTGTGCCAGCCAGCTGGATAACAATATTATTGAATTTAGCACCCACTGTGTACAGAACACACATGGAGGTTAGAGGAGGAGGATTTATGTAAGACAAGATTCTTGCCTCTAATGATGATTTTAATACAACTGAGAGGATGAACACACCCTCGTCAAGTACCTAAACCACAATTTAAAAAGAAATATACCAAAAATAAAGATTACTACTTTGTGATTCCAAAGCATCTAGGAAGGATGAACAGGTGAGGTCAGCCATAGTAGAGTTTGTCCAGGAGGTGGGTTTTGATCTTGGATGTAAACTAAGGGTCTTGGACTGGCAGGATAGAAGGGCATTCCAGAGCCAGGCATGAAAGCAAGAATGAGGAAATCATATGTAGAGAAGGGTAAAGACAGTCATTGGATATCTTTGAAGGATGGTACCAAGAAATAAGAAAACAAAAGAGGCTCTGCCCTGCATTTCTAGGGTGATTCTCCCAGGAAGAGGCTGCTAGAGTTCACTGGAAGTGTACCTCATTTTATGCAAGAAACATATTTTTGAAAATATAAAATAGTCAAAAGGTGTTGAGCATCTACTATGCATCAGGCGCTGAGCTAGATGTTTTAACCCTCATTCCTACTCCACAAAGTGAACATTATTTCCATTTTGCCGACGAGGAAACAGGTCTGCAGTGAGGTTAAGTAGCCTATGTGCCAGTGTTGTCTAGCTATTAAAGGGTGGAACATCGAATGAAGTCGGTCTGTCTGACTACAAAAACCAAGCTTTCTTTCATGTGGCACACACATCTTTGTAAGTTGAATATTCAAGATACATTAGAGATGATTATTTGAATAAGTCCTACAGTCATGTAAACAATATAAGGCACGGTATCTACAAGCATTTTTGCAAGGGTGTGAGGTAAAGACAATGATTTTCTTGACTGCATGCATAATGAACGTTTATTTCATTAAACATACATCACCTTGCCCCATTTGACGCCAGATAATGACATCGAAAATACTCTTAAGACATTTTTTTAGGTTACTCCGCCCATTAAGCAGATAATCTCATAAAGCAATGCCCCGGCCAAGCCGATCCATGCCGGGACATACTTTAGTTTCCCGAAACACTCAGGCTGCGGAGACCGTGTCCAAACTAAAGGGAGGGCTGTCCCAGAGAGCGAGGAGGGCACGTTCAGCGAAGGAGAAACCGGGTGCAGACCGGGGACAGCTGCCGCGGGAAACTACCCCCCCCCCCCGGGACCCGGGACCCGGGACCCGGGACCCGGTACCCACGACGCGCGCGGTGTGGCGGGGCAGCCCGGGCCGCGGCGGCCTGCGCATGCGCGCGGGGCGGCGGCGGCCCCGCCCACACCACCGCCTCCTCCGCGCTGTGGCCCTCCACGGTTACCGCGGCTCTCCGCCCCTCCTTCTCGCGGCGCTCGACGGACCATGGCCGATCCTCGCGTGAGGCAGATCAAGATTAAGACCGGCGTAGTGAAGCGGTAAGGAGCCGTGAGCGGCGCAGCCGCCTGCACCTCCTCTTCCTCGCCTCATGGCGGCCGGAGAGGCCGGGCGGAGCGCAGGCCTGAGGCGGGCTGCGGACTCCAGGCCTCCCCTCGGGCTCCGCGGGCTGCGGGGATGGAGCGGGGCGAGCCAACGCCCGAGCTCGCGGGCCGGGGCGCGCCGCGTCGTCTGCGTCTCCCCTCCAAAAGCCCCCCGAATTGCGGCGAGTCGGCAGCGGCCCCGCCCCTCGGCGCCGGCGGTCGGGAGGTGGAGGGCGGCGGCCTGGAGCCGGAGGCTGGGTCGGCCTTGGTCGGTACAGCCGGTGAGCGCGCGCCCGGCGTCTCCTGGCAGAACCTGACCCGGGGGCGGAGGATCCCGTCCGTTACCTGACGTCAGGTGGGCGTGAAAGTAGGTTCTGAGGCTTTGGGGTACGCCGAGAGCCCGGGCCTCATCCAAAAAGAGACCACAGTGGAGCCCTGCGACCTGCTAACATGGCTGGCGTGACTCGCAGACTTTGAGAAGTGGGGCGTGAACTTCAGCACACTCAGCAAACTTCTGAGGCCTTTCTTTCTCCAGGCTGCTTTCTCGAAATTCGCCCCCCAAGGTTGTGGGATGCCGTTTAAATAACTCTCAGGGGTAGGGCAGCCCTGTAATTTACTCTGATTTCTGACTGCTGGTAGACGCTTAAGTGCTCCTTAGAACTTTATTGTTCAGCCCCGAGAAGATCAAACTGTTACTGATGAAGTATTCCAAGAGAAAAGATAAACAGCCTTCTGAAGAAGAAGCAGGTTATTTTTCAGTAAAAATGTCTAATTCTAGCCAACTGGCTTCTTCCTGTTTGCCCACCTTTCCTCTGCTTGTTGATATTTACACAAGAGGAAGGACAATTCACTTTTTAAGATATTGCCCCTGAGTTTTAGCGCAGCATTCCTTCTCTGGAAGTTTTTTTTTTTTTTTTTTTTTTTAATCACTAAGGCAGTAAGGAGACCGTATGAGTAGTAGTTCAACGCACAGCCTTTTCCGAAGTGAGACTGCTTGGGTTCAGATCTTTATTCTGCTATTTATTGTGTGTTCTGGAATATATTAGATTGCACTGTGCTTCTTTTACTTCGTTTGTGAAATAGAGTAAGTAGTCGCCTGATGCAGTTGTTGCAAGAAATGCCTGCCATGCTTGCTGTTTGACACAGTATGTGGCAAATAGCGAGTGGCTGGTAAATGTAAACTAATATTGTTTGTATTCCCATTTTACAGATGAGAAACTGAGGTTTAATGAAGTTTAAAAAAGAATAAACAAACTCCTCTAAGGTCACAATGCTAGTTAGTGGAGGAGCGAGGAAAAGAACCAATATCTGATCTACAACTTTTTCCTTTAAGCTATAATGCTCTGATAAAGAATATTTTTTAAATTTGTAGTAATGGGGAAATTGAGGTATATAATTGAAAATATAAATAATCCACACTATCACTCAGCCCAGAGACCTGTTGTTCACTTCTACTAGACTACTTCGGTGATATCATTTTAGTCAGTACATTTGGCAGCAGTACCAGGGTATATTGTAGAGAAATGACTTCTAATAGTAGTTTCCCATTCATTACCTATATGACTTTGACATTTTTCATTTTCATGGTCTATACTAGTTTATAAAATTACTCAGGTCAAGTGGTTGTATGCTTACAACATATATTCTTAAAGAAAACACACTCAGATAATTATAAACAAAGTTTTTAGATTTCAAAAAATTTTCAAGTGCGTATGTAAATGGCTTGGAAATAAGTATCATTTTTATGAAACCCTTTCATCATTTACTATAATCTCAAATTGCTCATAAATCAATGGAAGTGTCTACCACCTTTTTTTCATGGCTTTTCTGTTGACATTTTGGTGTAGAACTTCCATTTATGTACTAAAATGAGATTTAAAAAAAAAATGAAAATTTCTTTTTTAGCTGTTTATTTGCCTTTGTATATAACCATCTAACTCCATAAATATTGCCCCCTACTCTCTCTTCTGTTATTTTTCTCCTGAAAATTATTTTACTATGGTTCTTTCCATCATCTACCTTAGTATCCTATTTTTAAAAATCTACATCTTAGCTCAGCAAAGAAAAAATAGACAAGACAGATATAGCAACATATTAATAATTGTTGGGGCTGAATGATCATGGGGCTTCATTATGTTCTCTACATCTGTTTAAAATTTTTCATAAGGGTTTAAAGGGTATGTATGCTTTTTTCCTCCTCTCTCTAAATTTAGTTTCAAAGACTTCTTGATTAATTTCATGATTCAGATATGTTCTTGGTTTTGTGAAAGAGATTCTGTTCATTGGGTTTTTAAAAGCCTGTTTTTATTCTTAACACCCTTTTTCTAGTAAGGTGTTCATTTCCCATGGCCTCCTTTCTCTTCAGAAGTTGCTACCTTTATTTGGAAGAAGAGATTTAAAGTCATCATTCATAGCCCTAATTCCTTTAGCCTTCTCTGTAGAAATTGAGAGCCACTAGAAATTATAATATATTCTAGGTCTTTGTCCTAGAGTACAGTTTGGGTAGGCCATATTAGGGCAGGTGGATTCTCATCACATTTGCTAGAACACTTCAGGTGATTCAGAAGTTCCTGATAGTGATAGTGGGTTTTAGGAAGAAATCTGGACAGGCCAGTGGAATGTTAGGGGAATATGGAAACAGGCAATAAATAGATGGTAGTATTTGGCATCAGGGAGATCGAGCACTGAGTGGAAGACAGCCATTTCAGCATCTTGGCAAAATGGTGAAGGCAGTCTAGTGGATGGCAGCCCACATTAGCAAGGACAGTGGAAGCAAGTTTAAGGGGCAGCATTTTTAGGCCCTAGGAAAGTAGGCAGAAAGCTCACAGTGTCCTATTCTTAGAGAAACTTTGTTACCTTGTACAGTAACAAGGGAAAGCATCTGATTTCTGGAAATGGGTTTTGAGACAGATTAGATTACTAGGAACAAGCAGAGAGACTAACTATTAGGAATGACTTAGAAGGTGAGAGTTGGAAAGCAATGAGACTGACCTGGTGCTGAGCCTCTTGACCCCTGAGGGCTCTTTAGATAGACTTCTCCCAGGAACAGGATTTTAAAATTATTATAGTTATTTTTAGTTGATACATAATTATACATATTTATGGAGTATAGTGTGATTTATCAATACATGTATACAGTGTGTAGGTTTTTTTTTTTTTTTGAGGGCTAATTGTTGCTGTGAAAGTAAAGAGATGACTATTAGAGGCTGAATGGCTTACATCCAGCCTGTAATGTACAAGGTAACTTATTATACTAAGTTTCTTTGAGTAGCAGCCTTTGTGTATATGTGACTCACTGGTAGTGAGTGTTAGGTGGCACATTTGGGTCTGGCTGGCTCTTTAAGATTTGGGTCTGTATTTCCAGCAGATTACTAAATCTACTGATACCTGTGACAAGATTATAGCTAATCTGGGAGCCCTAGCAGGGAGTTACCAGATAATACTCTAATTTTCTTCCCCAGCACAGAATTGTGAAATCTCTATTTTTTTATATCAAGATGGCATTAATTGTCCCAGTTTGCCTGGCACCGAGGAGTTTCCCAGAATTTGGCACACTCAGTGCTAAAACTGGGAAAGTCTCAGGGAAACCAGGATGATTGATCACCTCTTCTGTTACTAGCTAACATATCTCTGTTTTGTGTGTGCTGTGATTTATTTGTAGGCTATTTGCAGATGGTACAACTATGAGTTGTATGTTGTGCCTTACTTAAAATTTAAATGCGTGGTGTAGATATGAATCTTTGCCAGAGTAGCTTTTTTTCTGTATTAATATAAATTGTTAATGATTTAGAAAATAATTTTCACTAAAATAGAAGAAAATATACAATTGGTATTTCCTAAATGTTGATCAACTGACTTATGTACACCAAAAGTTTCCAAGTAAAATTTGTGTTTATAAAATAAGGTGGTTTTTTTTTTTAATACTAGTGGTAAATTCAAGAAATTCTTCTCCTAGAAAAAAATACTTTCAGCTATTTAACTGAGAAGGTTACTTAATAACTTTAAAGTCAGCTTACTTTCAGTAAAGCCTGCTAAACTAGCCCACTGGTGAATGAATGGATTGATTAAAAATACTTTCTTAAATATATCTTTTTATAACCATTTTAGGTTGGTAATGGCTTAAAATTCTGTGTGAACAAAGAATGTTAGGGCATTGGAAATAGCACTGACATTGGCCTGTAGTTTTCCTCTGATTAAATGAAAGTGACACCAGTAGATTAGAATGAGACTAGGACAATTCACACTGCAATTGTGTTAGTTTAACTTTAACAATCTTTTAACACTCTTGTTTAAATGTAGCTGACATACCATAATTACAAATCTACAAGCCTTGATTATAGAATTTTACATCATGAACCTGTGGGGAGATTGTATTTTTTTTTTTTAATAAAGCAAGCATTGTTCCCAAACTGTGGCATCTTCCCAAGTTTGTTTATCTCTATACCTCTGATAAACAACTATGTATGGCATATATACTATACATAGTAGGCATAAAAACAACATAAAAGGCAAGTAAAATCTCCATATTATTAGTTCAATATAATACTGATATAAAAAGTGAAAAATGTAAATGACACATATACTTAGGTAGGCATAAAGTCCCCCAACCCAATGGTTTAGCTGTTCATGCACTTCTTATATTTAAAGTAATGATGGGTAGAATTATGGTAGATAATATCTGGGAGAGATTGAGAACATAGATTACGCCTGTAAGCTTTGTGAGCTTTGTTTTCTTCTCTTCTCCTGCACCATACCCCTTCTGGTTTGAGTTAAAGTGAGTTCAGTCAGAATGGCCACCTTTCTACCTTGAAATTTAGCTAGCTCCTTTTCAGATTTTTGTATTGTATTCAGTTCTCCAAAGTTGTGGTCAGAGGCAGTATCAGAATGGATTGCAGGTAGTTACCTCTTCACCACATTCTGCCAGCTACTTGGCAAGCAATTATGCTTGCCAATAAGATGTCTCTTCAAGCTGGGAAGGGAGAAAGCTAAGGCCACTCATAACCATGGTTCTCCCAACACAAGCTATGTTATTCTGCAAGTTGAATGTAGAAATGAAAGATCTTTTGCCCTGTATGGGTGTGTATGTATATGGGTGTGTTTTGTGTGTGTATTTTCATTGCATTTTTTTGTTTGGCAGGACATTTTGAAAATCTTCAGTAAACAAGGTCGGAAAATTATATTAATAATGGCAGTCCAAAACTCTTACATTATAAATGCTTTAGATATGTGATTTGTCTATTCCAGTCTGCCATTTCCAATAACAGATTTATAGAAGAACATGATAATCTTCTATTGTGATGCTGTTTATGTGCCCAAATACAACTGATTTTTTTCTTAAATTTGTCATAGGTCTAACTGATCCAGAGATCACTTGTTTAGCAGCCTCACTCAGAAACTACATCTTATGTTTTTGAATCACCTGGTGTGGTGTGATAAATACTCAATGAAAGTCTTTGCAATGAACAAACGAATGAATGAAACCTTTCTGTATAAGGATTTTGAACCTGATCTAGTAAGTAGTAGAGAGCCACTGAATCGATTACTCTATTACAGCGTAATAATTACTACAGCTATTTATTCTTGCAGTGGGAGTTAAACAGATGGAGTCCCAGGCTCTGCTTACTACATACATATGTGACCCTGGGAAAGTTACTTAACCTTTAAAAGCCCTGGTGTTCTTAGCTGGAAAATGGGGTTAATGAAAGTACCATTCTCATATTGTTGTTAGGAGAATTAAATAAGGTAATTGTAATCATGTAAAGCAGCGGTCCCCAACCTTTTTAGCACCAGGGACAGGTTCCATGGAAGGTAGTTTTTCCATAGATGGAGGCTAGAGACGGTGGGGCGGGGGTAGGTGGCTTCGGGATGATTCAAGCACGTTACATTTATTGTGCACTTTATTTCTATTATTTTTTTATGTTGAATTTTTTTTAATTCAGCATACTATAGGGGTGTAAATGTTTAGGGTACGTATATTACCCTTGCCCCCCACCCCAGTCAGCTTCAAGCGTGTCCATATTTCTGTTATTACATTATCATTTGCCACTCACTGATAAGGTTTTGATATGCATCTACAAGAAGTTGATTTATTATGGTCTCTGTGCAGTCAAACCTCTCTGCTAATGATAATCTGTATTTGCAGCTGCTCCCCAGAGCTAGCATCACCACCTCAGCTCCACCTCAGATCATCAGGCATTAAACTGTCATAAGGAGTGTGTAACCTAGATCCCTTGCACGTGCAGTTTACGGTAGAGTTTGCACTCCTATGAGAATCTGATGTCTCTGCTGATCTGACAGGAAGCAAAGCTCAGGTGGTGATTTGAGGGATAGGAGTGCCTGCAAATACAGATGAAGCTTTGCTCGCTCGCCTCCTGCTATGTGGCCCAGTTCCTAACACGCCATGGACCTGTTCCAGTCTGCGACCAGGGAGTTGGGGACCACAGATGTAAAGCACTTAGCCCAAATGCCTAATATGTAGTAAATGTGCAATAAATGTTAATTACTATCATTATTATCATTAACATCTATTTTATTCTGTTTGTGCTACTGTAACAAAATACCTGAAACTGGGTAATTTGATAGAACTTTATTTCTTACAGTTGTGGAGGCTGGGAAGTCCAAGATCTAGGTGCCAGCAGGTGTCTGGTGAGGGCCTGGTCTCTGCTTCCAAGGTGGCACCTTCAATACTGAGTCCTCGGATGGTAGGCGGGCATAAAAGGGGTCTGTGTGAAGCCTCTTTTAAGGGCCTTAATCCCATTCACAAAGGAGGGCCCTCTTGACCTAGTCACATCCTAAAGACCCAACTTCTTAATACTGTTGCATTGGAGATTAAGTTTCAATGTGAATTTTGGAGCGACACAAACATTCAAACAGCATAGTAATTATTATTTTTCTGTAGATATATAAACAAGCAGATAGAGGACTAAAGGACGAATGGTTACTGATCCCTAGGAGAGATCCTGGAACTTGCTTTCTTTTAAATTATGGTGAAAACTTGCTTTTTAGTTGCTTGTCATGTTCACTGATTGTCTGTGGAGGGATAAGAGAAGGGTATGAAGCTTGTGTTTTTGAGTAATTTCTAGAACTTGGTAATGACAATCTTTCTATAAATTGCTGAGGCAGTGATTCCCTACCCCTGATCTCCAGCAAAGAATCTTCCATTATATCAAGTATCTTGTGTTTTTAATAGTTTAAAAAGCATTGTATAACTATCATTAACACAATGTGGCAAGGCTGGGTTTTACTCTTTTGTTGCACTTCCATTAATACATTAGCTGTCATGTGAGTTGTGTTTGTTCTCGCTACTTTTGAGCCCAGGGCCTTGTGAAGCATAAGTAACTCACATGTCTTTTTGTTAGTATCTTGGGAGCTGAGTAGTACGCAGGCAACTCACACTGCCATGCTGTAGCATACGTGTGTTACATGATAGGTGGCCCCTGGGCAAAACTCTGCAATTGTTTCATCAAAATCTTACTTGTTGATATTGTTACAATTAATATTGACAATTTAATTGCATATAACTCATGCACAGAAAACAATAAAAACAATTTTTATTAAATTAGAAAGGATTGTTCTGTTTTTGAAGTTTTTATTCTGTTTTCATAATAAAACACCGTGGCCCCAAGGAAAAAATTTTTTTTCTGCTGTGTCAGTCAGTGTGTTAAGTTTATTATGGGGAAGTACAATTAAGTGAGTTTGGAGACAAAATTTATAAATGATTTACCACAGTTATAAGAAGACATTCCTACAGTTCTTATGCTAGATTTGCTAGATTATAGTTATTTCCAAATCCTCCTTAGTGTTTGTTTTTAACTTAGCGTAGTTCCCTGTTTGTTGTTGTTGAGATCCTTTCACTTGTGCTAAAGAAAGAAATCTCTTATGGAACAGAGTGTGTGTGTGTGTGTGTGTGTGTGTGTGTGTGTGTGTGTGTGTGTTCTGACTCAGGGTTTATTTGTCTGTAGAGGATATTGAATGAAGGAGGCATCAATTTATTTTTTAAATGTCCTGCAGCTTCTAAATAATATACTAATGCCATGATTTTAATATAGCATTCCCTTGCCTGAAATACATCTGTACTCTGTGAAATTTTTGAAGACCTATGTAAGTCTACTGAAGTATATTTGAACTTAGGTTACTAGTATGGTATTGTAATTTTGGTCTCCAAACATGAGATGTTAATTCCTAAGGACACTGCATCATATCATGTTATACAAAGATTTTAAGACCAAGGCAGTTCTTCATATCTTTTCAGAGACCAGAGGGATGGTGTCTAATACACCATTGCTTTTCACAAAGTAGGCATTTCATAGATATTTGTCAATTGAGTCAAGGAATGGGGGAAACTAGAAAAGAGTTTATATGAGGGGAGCAGCTCCAGAGTCTGGGCATAAAATTTTATTTTATAACTAAAAAGTGAGAGACTTAGAAATGGGGAAAGAAAAGAAAGACAATAGAGGTAAGTAATAACTACTCTCCCATAATTTTTGATTTTTATTAAATAGAAAAGATATGAAAGATGAAGATACCTTTATATTGTAAACTAAAATAAAATCTTAAGGCTCACCCCTCCACTGGCTGACTGAATGGACCCTCTCTTGGCCAAAACTAAATTGCCTGCCACGGGGAGGGAGGTCAGACATGCCTCATCATGCTCCCCTCCCTTCTTGGATACATCCTTTGTAACCCATTAACAGGCCTAAAGGTATGCAAGACAAACCTGCAGCTCCTCAATTTACATAACAAAATGTATACGCTGTGCCTTGTCTCTGATGAACAGCTCCTTATCTTAAAACATGCCAAGCCTTTAGACAAAGCTTCATGTCCTTTAACCAATTACAAGTCAAAGAATCTTTAAACCCACCTATAACCTGCAAGCTCCCCCCCTCGAGATGGCTCATCTTTTCGGGCCAACCAATGTATGCCTTCAACATATTGATTTATAACTTTCCCTGTAACCCCTGTCTCCCTGAAATATATGAAACCAAACTGTAGCCCAACCACACTGAGTTCACTTGCTCAAGGCTTCTTGGGTGTGGCTCTGGGTCTTGATCCTCAAATTTGGCTCAGAATAAATCTCTTTAAAATTATTTTACAGAGTTTGGCTTTTTTTCCATTGAAAAGATCAAATATTTATTTAAAAGCCAGCAACTTTACTTTTTTTAAAACTGGGAAAAAACTAGTCTATTGTAGAAAAATTTTAAATTATTACAGTTCTGTCAAAAAAGATTTTGTAAGCTACCTCATGAGAGATCTTGGGGGAAAAAAAGTTTTGTAGTTTATCTAAAATTAACCAGAATGCTATTTTTGATTCTAGTTTAATGGGGGGGGGGCGTGTGCGTGTGTGTGTGTGTGTGTGTGTGTGTGTGTATATACGTGTGTTTGTTTAACTGCCTGTTGTTAAATTACTTACATAAATAGGCTCACCCATTTCAGTTTTTTTTTTAAACCTAAGAAAAATAGTAGGGATATAAGTATGTTGAAATCTCATTATGGGCAGTAGGTGGTATCACACAGAAAAACTTAAAATAGTGGAAGTTTGGTCCCAGTTCTGAAGGAATTTGTACTCAAGTTATATGGCATATATGTATTAATATATGAACATTTATTCGTAGAACTCCAAGTATGAATGTACTAATGTATTTTTGCATTTTCTTGTTAATGAATATTTAGTTTTGTGTAGGGGTTTTTTTTTTTTTTTTGCTCTAGTTTTTCACTTATAAATATGGTGCTACAAGGTACATTGTTATATATGGCTCCTGGTGCACATATGTAACAAATAGTGCAAGGCAGAACTTCCCAAAGAGTGAACCCAGAATGGATTACAAGCATGTGGAGGTACAGCTCTCCTTAGCTGTCAGGATGTCCAGGTGTGGCCGACAGCAGCCATGAGATATATGGGGGAAGAGTCATTCCAACAGAAGGAACAGTAAATTCAAAGGCTTAAAGGTGAGTAAAATTGGCCTGGCCTGTTTGAGGAACAGCAACCAAGTGAAAGAGAGTGGGGTAGGAGACTCAGAAAAGTAGGAAGGAGAGGGTATAGATCTTATAAGGCCTTAGTGTAAGGACTTGGGCTTAAGACTCAGATCAGATGTCACTACCTCTGTAAAGATTTCCTGGCTGTCTCCAAAGTTAGTACTTCTTTCTCTGTGTTCCCAAAGAATTTTGTAGTTTTCACCAAGGTAATACTAAAAATACATTAAACTGTTTGTTTCATTCACTAGGCTAGTGGCTTGCAAAGTACGGTCTAGAGACCCTTTGAGGTCCCTGAGACCCTTTCAGTGCTTCTGCAAGGTAAAAGTTACTTTTATGGTAATACTAAGACATTATTTTCCTTTTCACTTTCATTTGCTCACAGTTGTACCGTGGAGTTTTCCAGGGACTGTGTAATGTATGATATTGCAACAGAGTGCATACAGAAGCAGCATCTGTTATTCTAGACATTTAAAAGATTTATGAAAATGTAAAACAGTACCATTTTTCTCACTATTTTTTTTGTTTTGGAAAATAAAATTATTTTTCATAAAACAGGTTATTTTTTGTTAACATTGCAGTACATTTTATTGTTATTTTTAAGTGAATTAACAAATATTTTTAAAATTTTTCTAACTTTAAAAATGTTTAAAATTTGTTTTAATTTCTAATACAGTAAATATTAATAGATATAATTTATATCAACCAAAGCTCCTTGAAGTCCTCAGTAATTTTTAAGAGTTTAATGGTATTTTGAGATCAAAAGTTTGAGAATGGCCGGGCATGGTGGCTCACGCCTGTAATCCTAGCACTCTGGGAGGCCAAGGCGGGTGGATCACTCAAGGTCAGGAGTTCGAGACCAGCCTGAGCGAGACCCCGTCTCTACTAAAAATAGAAAGAAATTATCTGGCCAACTAAAAATATATATAGAAAAAATTAGCCAGGCATGGTGTCGCATGCCTGTAGTCCCAGCTACTCGGGAGGCTGAGACAGTAGGATCGCTCAAGCCCAGGAGTTTGAGGTTGCTGTGAGCTAAGCTGACGCCACGGCACTCACTCTAACTGGGTAACAGAGCGAGACTGTCTCAAAACAAAGTTTGAGAACTGTTGCAGTAGAACAATAATTTGCAAACTTTATTATGTAAAAGAATTAACCTGAGTACTTTTTGAAAACACACCTACCCAGGCTTAACCTTGATGATTCTAATTCTGTAAGTCTGGGGGAGAATCCAGGAATTTGTACGTTTTTACAAGCCCTTGTGTAATTTCTTTTCATATGCTCCTCTAATAACAGTTTAAGTATTGTATAATTCTTTGAGCTCCTAAAAGTGCAAGACTCTTTTATTCATGTTTGTACCTTTAGTACATTTCTTTTGACAGTTGTATAGTCTTCCATTGTGATAATACTACAATTTAATTGTTCATTCTTCTGTTGGTGGGCATTTGAATTGTTTCAGTTTTCAACTGTTTCTACACTCATTTTTGTTCATGTCTCTAGTGATTATGTACTAGACTTTTACTTGGGTATATAACCAGGAATGGAATTGCTGTGTTATAAAGCATGTGAATGTTCCACTTTATAAGATAATGCATGTCTTAATCAGTCTGGGCTGCTCTAACAAGATACCATAGACTAGGTGGCTTATAAATAACAGAAATTTATTTCTTATAGTTCTGGAGGCTGGAAATCTGAGATCAGGGTGCCAGCATGGTCAGGTTCTGGTAAAGGCTCTCTTCAGGTTGTGTACTGCTACTGTCTTTTCACTGTATCCTCACATGGTGTAAAGGGGTCTAGAGGGCTTTCTGGGGTCTCTTTTGTAAGGGCACTAATCCCATCCATGAGGTCTCCACCCTTATGACTTCATTACTTTCCAAAGGCCCCACCTCCTAATAACATTACATTGAGGGGTAGGAATTTCAGTATGTGAATTTGGGGGAGACAAACATTCGTTCCATAGCAGTGCTAAACTGTTTCCAAAGGGATTGTACCATTTTACATTCCCAATTGCATTATATGAGTGTCATGCCGACAGTGACTACTCGGAGACCAGATGAAGTTCACTGAGGGACCTAGTGGGGACACCGCCTGAACCTCAGAGAGAGAGGCTCAAGGCAGTGACCATGACCAAAGTGCTCACAGATATTTATTGAAGTATAATAATAGGGGAGTAAACAGGATTGAAGAAATGGCCGAAAGTTACTCAGAGGTTAATAATAGAAAGAAGGACCATGTGAGGCACAAGGTGTTGTTTCGTTCTGCTAGCAAACTTTTGCTGCTAATTGTGTCTACATCAATTGCTGTTTTCGTCAGGCAGTACTGACATCAAAGATGCCCTTATGGCTTTGCCTCAAGGGGTCTGACCTATAGTTTCCTACATAAGAGTTCCTTTCATTGATCTACATCCTCTCCAATTCTTAATAGACTTCTTAATTTTATTCTAATAATGCTGTTTTTGTTTAGTTTTCATTTTGGAAAAAATTAAAATTATTTTAATTATCTTTCTAAACAAGCATCTCCAAGATAAAGAGCAAAAGGAAAAGGGGGATATGAAGCTTCAGCCCCACAATCACTTAATCATCTCCTTCCCCCTTGTGTAGAATGATGGATGTGTATGCCTTAGGCAACCCAGGGTTTTCACCTGGTAAAGAGGGGAGTCCTTTGGAAAGGGTAACTCTACCCATTTCCAGGGCTGTGCATTCAGTGGAGGGTGTCTGGGGGGTGAGGAGAGGCCTATAGATAGCAGTTTGGATACTGGATCCTGAAAACCCTCGTGATGCTGCATTGGTCAGGAGCTGAGGCCAAAGAAGGCCGACAGTATTATTTTTAAGTGAGTCTTTTATTTATTGTTAATTATGATTTATGATACGTTGAGTTTAGCATAGCATTTCTAGAGAAAGATTGAATTCTTTATTGGTAATTTTGTTTTTTTTTTGAGAAATGGATCTTGCTTTGTTGCAAGATAGCTTACTTCAACCTCGAGCACCTGGGCTCAAGTGATCCTCCTGCCTAAGGCCCCTGAGTAGCTGAGACTACAGATGTGCATCACCGTGCCCAGCTAATTTTTTTTTTTCTTCCCGGAGAGGCAGGGTATTGCTATCTTGCCCAGGCTGGACTCAAACTCTTGGCCTCAAGTGATCCTCTCGCCTCAGCTTTCTGAATAACTGGAATTAGAGGCGTGAGCCACCAGCACCAGCAAGGATGTTTAATTTTTAACCTAATACCATATGGTTTTGTAATTGTCACTGCCATAGGTTTAAAAATCTGGCAGACATATATACCTTTAATCATTTCTACTTGTCCCCAGTTCCTGCCACAATTAAATATTATTTTCTTAAAAAAGAAAATTATATATAGATTTCAAAATTGATATTTTTATTTTCTACATATTACTCTTTTTAAACTATCCTAGCATTTTTAGTATTAGATTAAGTAGAAGTGGTCTCAGGAAACAACTTTGGCTTTTGTTTGTGAAAAGAATAACTCTATTATTAAATATTAAAGGGACATGAGGAATAAGACACTGTTTTTGTCCTCAAGGAACTTAAAATGTCAAAGAGTAAATTCATTCATTTTACAATATTTACTAAGACTCTTTTTTTGTGCCTAACCTCTGGGGTTGTGTCCCTGGCTTCATGGAGCTTATATCCTCATGGAGATTACTCGACAATATTATGGTGGCTAAAAGAGAGTCTAGTCCATCCAAATAAAGCAATAAAAAGAGAGCAGACTTCTGACAATCTCAATTGTCAATTGCAAATTAAAAAAAGGTATGTCATGAGTGGATAAAATATATGTAAATACTAGGTTTATTTTATAATTTACTACCATCAAATATACACAAATATATTTTAGAAGGTTAAAATTTATCAAAGCTTATGCACACAAACACAACTGTCCATGGCACCATTCGTAGTTGAGAGAAGTGTAAACAAATGAGAGAAGTGTAAACAAATGTAAAGGTGCAGTATTAAATCATAACTGCCTAAAATTAACTGTAGTATACTGTACTCCTGTAATAACTTCGTAGCCACCTCCTGTTGCTGTTATGGTGAGCTCAAGTGTTGTGAGTATCCATTTAAAACACCTGTGTGACGCTCATCCTTCTAATTGAGCAGTTAGTCTCTCCAGTAAATTGCGCATTGCTGTAAAAAGTGACCTGTCGTGGTTCTTGATTATTTTTATTGTGTTTAGTGCAATACTGTAATCCTTGAATGACACCATGGACCCATACAAAGTGTGACTAGTAATGCTGGAAGTGTTCCCAAGAAGCAGAGAAAAATGATATTACAAGAAAAAGTTGAATTGCTTGATATGTTCCATAGACTGAGGTCTACAGCTACAGTTTTTTGCCACTTCAGAGGCATAAACTTATAGTAT
This sequence comes from Lemur catta, assembly GCF_020740605.2. NCBI lineage: Eukaryota > Metazoa > Chordata > Mammalia > Primates > Lemuridae > Lemur > Lemur catta. The sequence goes on along the minus strand of NC_059139.1, from coordinate 49,597,354 downwards.
CAATAAATACAGTACAGTACTGTAAAGGTGTTTTCCTTATGATTTTCTTAATAGCATTTTCTTTCCTCTAGCTTACTTTAAGAATACAGTATGTAATACATACCACCTACAAAACATGTGTTAACTTATCGGTAAGGCTTCCAGTCAACAGTAGACTTTTTGTAGGTAAATATTTTGGGAGTCAAAAGTTAAATGCAGCTTTTTGACTCAAGGGAGGTTGGTGCCCCTAACCCCCTCCACCTGAGTTGTTCAGGGGTCAACTATGTAAGAAGTGGAAATGCCAAGTATGTTTAGTTTTTTTAGAAAAATACTGTCCTAAAAAGCTTGTTGAAAATTGTTTTCAATTTGTTGAAAATTTTAAGATAAGCACAAATTAGCCGTGCACATATGGTAAACCATTTAAATTTAAATTAGTTTCACTTTGGAATATAGTCCTAAAAGGAGAAAATCTTTTTCTTTTGAAACACTGAATTATAGAGCTGGTGAAATACCTCTTAGAGATTCTTATATATTCTCACATTCTCTGTCTGAGTCTTTCTCTCTCTCCCCTTTCCCCCACCACACGAGTGTGCACACATGCATGCACAAACACAGACACAGACAAAAGGAGGTAGGTAGTTAATTTGCTCAGGATTACCCAGTGGTAATTTCTAATAGTAATTTCTAAAATCTAATTCCTGGTACAGCCACAAGTGTTGTAACCCATGTTACTACCTAACATGTTATTTCGTAGATGTGGATTCCTTGGAATGACTTCTGCTGTAAATAGTTTTTGTTTTTTTTTAAGTTTTAGAGTTTAATTAAAGTTTGGCCCTCCACACTAAGTTTAGTAAACTTTGATCATGAGTTATTTTTCAGTTTTATCATTTGAATTTCAGTTTTTAAACAATAAATTTGTGATATTTGAAGAATAACCATTGGTAATGCTGGAAACTAAGTTAAATAAAACAGTTTTGCATTAGTGATCTTACTTAGGAGGGTTTGTACGTGAATTGCTTTGGTTTCTGAGAAGATTCGTCTTGATTTCTCTCCTTTGGAGAAATTTTGGAGAGTACTTTTTATATTGAAAATTATGAGAAAAACAGAGCATACAGCTATGCTGAACAATTTATATTACTGTACTTCTGAATATAATCCTAAAAGGAGAAAACATTTTTCAGATACAAATCTAAAATTCTAAAATCTAAACAAGAATAAAAATCTAAACTTCATGTTTCAAAGCACCATTGCCAAAGTATCTATCTGGCCAAGTAGGATAAGAAGAAGCAGAAAAAACTTCAAAAGACCAATAGCACATTGCTAATAAGGACTAATAGGTACTTAAACTGATGAAAGTGATTCAGACAACAACATATTAACCCCCTACTGTGCCCTATTTTAAGCTGTTAATAGACATTAGTCTTTTAAAGAAAGACTAACACTTTTATATTCGTTTTCTAAGCTTTTGATACTTGCTATATATCTGATTCTTGTAGCCCAGTACATTTTCCAGAGTACTTTGAGGAAGTACTGCTCCAAAAGTTTAGATTCCTTATAGTCCTTAAGAGTTCTTAATATAATAAATAGTTTTACATTTCGTTTTGATTACTGTAACTAAAATTTTTTGTAGACGTTATACTGATGTTTTTCACTGACAAAGAGAATGTTGTATGTAGTGAAAGTAATGGTTCTTAGGGTTTTTAAAAAATTACGTAGTAAGGCCAGAATTTTTTCAAAATTTTTTAGTAGTATCTGTGAAATTATAAATATTGGTTATTTTCCTGAAATAAATCTAATTCTTAAAGATTTGGCCTGTAAGTGTATGTATGTACAAGGAGAGAGCATTTTAAAAGTGTAATTTTCTTAAAAATGCTGTAAGTAAATTTTAATGCCAACTCCCTCCAAGCTGGAATAATAACTTAAGTGTTTGTTTTTATGTACGTTGCACTTTGGTCTTTTAGTTTATGGATGTTTTATGTTTTCATAGTAATTTTAAATATAAAGCTAATAGAAGTTTGACTTGGTTTTTAAAACAGTTTTATCTTGAAGAAGCTGATTGCATGATATAAGAAAATGTTGAATAATATGTTGGTTGGATTAAATAATGTTGTGATGTATATGATTTGGATAAATTAAGACTTTACCAGAAATTTAGGGCTTTGATAATTATTTAAAGCAAAAATAAGCATAATACCTAATCTGGTCCAGATGGTACATTTTCAGTGGTACAAGAAATGAATGGTACATTCACAATGTGCTTTTCTATTGTTTCTCATGCATATTCAAAACTGGGGAAAAAATGAAGCAAAATGTTTGTGGGAGGCTGCTTTATACGGTTTGTGTTGTTATGACTACCACGTTAATATTTAGAAAGCAGGTTTAGGCATAGGAATTGAGTTTATTGGTTAAAGGTAGTGATTAACTTTAAAGGTGGTACTGGGGCATTACTTTTTTGCTAGGATTAGTCTTTTGGTTAAGATGAAGTACATAATATTATGCTAGTAAATCTTCCCTTACCCTGGAATAGATGCTTTCTATAAGTTAAAATAAATTTTGTTTTCATATTATTTTAGTATCAAAGTCTCCAATTTAATGTCCCCCTTGGCTAGAGTTTTATAAATTAGCAGTAATTAAAACAGTAGAATAAGTCTCAAGTGACAAGTTTGACATGTCTCTAAAGGCTGACATGCCCTGTTGGAAACAAATGGATAAAAACTGTTCACTCTTCATATGCAGGTTTTACTATCACTGGAACAGAGATGACCAGTAAACTTGAAGATATCAACAACTAATCCTTTCCCCAGCAGCAAGCATACAGAGCTCATTTTTCTTACAATTCTAAGTGGTTACTTTGAAAATCCCTTTCTCCCCAAGGGAAAAATATTTTCCAGTAGAGTTGAACAATTTTGGCGAGGGAATATGTGAGATGTTAACTAGTACTTCCCTGTTAGCTATTAATGCTACTGCCAATCTAGATTGTGATAAATTTTCCCAAACCTGAGGATTCCTTCACTGGATTTATTTCGGTGAAAACACACAACACGTGATAAATCCTAGCTTAACATTCCTTAATATCAGATGTTCAGGTTTATACTCATTGTGAAAATTCAGACTAGTGTCTTTTTTATTTTATGGATAAAATTGTGAAATTAGTGATACTTCAGTGTTACTACACTTAGATAAAGTAAATTTGTGACATAAATTAAATTCATTTTAGTGATAAATATAATATTTTGAATTACAAATAAATATTACAGCATTTCTTTGAATTACAAGGAATATACAAAGTACCGTTTTGAAACTGAGTGATGAAAAAAATGCTGAAAAAGGAAGGGCAGTTACATACCACTTTTATAATTGATTTATTGAAAACTAATGTTTTTTGCTTCTAAAATCTCCCTTTTCACCACTTCCTGCCCCCCTCTTTTTCTTCCTTTTGCTTTGTTTGGCAACATAAAAAGTCATAGGAACATCAACGTTAGTTGATAATTATTGAACTTTCACAGTGTGCCATACATTAGCTAAGCACTTCATGTATGTGTCATTAAACCCTTAAAATACTTATGTAAAGTAGTTGTAGTGATTCCTCATTTTACAGATGAAGGAATTGAGTTTAAGTAATTTGCCCAAAGATGCACAGCTAGGACGTGGTAGAGCTAGGATGGGAGCACCTGTTGAATGACACCAGTGCAACTGGCTATACCTTTCTGTACTTTGATAAATTTATAAAAGAGATGAAACCATAGATATAGAGGATGAATAACACATTCTGTTTTCTAGGAGCTTATGGTGTTGGAGAAAGTCAAAAGTCCTGTAATTAAGGACAGAATGCTTTGTGAACCCAGAGGAGTTTATGACAAACTGCCGCTAGGACAAGGTTTTTCAAACTCAGCACATTTGATATTCTGGGGGCAGGGAAGGCTGTCCTTTGCATTGGGGTATTTAGCAGCATCCCTTGTGGCTACCCACTAGATGTCAGTAGTACCCTCACCACGTACACTCGTACACTTGTGATAACTGAGATTGTCTCTGGACATTGTCATTATTGCCCCCATTGAGAACTACTACTCTAGGATTAGGGAAGGCTTTTCACATTTGAATGGGATCTTGAGGCTGAAAAGAAGTCACATTGTAGATGGAACTATAGCTATAAAAGCATGGAGGTGTGAATCAGTATGTTACATTTGGGAGGCAATAAAATGTCTGTGATGGCTAGGGAGTTAGTAAGAGATAAAGTTGATCAAATAAATCAGGACTCAGTTGTATATATCATACCAGGTATAGATTTTCTTCTGTAGGTAATAGGGAGCCATCAGAGGTTTGCAGGTGAGTGACAGTTTGTATGATCCACACAGTATCTAATTGCCTCTTTGCTTCTTCGTCTCTTCCACTAGAGGCAAGTTCTTTGAGGGCAGACACTATGTCTTTCTTGTTCACCATTATATCCCCAGTGCCTACCATGATACTTGGCACAACCTTGTGAAGTTGCAAGGACAAAAATAGGGAATTTATAGATGTGAAAATTGTCAGAGAGGTTGTGGTAACTGTGAAAATAAAACTTGAAGACTGCCATACACAGGTAGCATATTAAATAAGGGCCCCAGTTACTGGACTATGAAATCCATTACTTCGTTTGTCCCAAGGTTTTGCATCCCATGAGCTGCTGCCAGCCAGAGAGGGAACACAGCAGGGATAATAAGACAGGCTTTTTCCTGGGAGACTTGAGATTCCTTTGATAGCAGACTTTGGCCCAAAGACTCCCCAGTGGCCTTGTTGAAACAACTGTAAACTGCACGACATTCTAGGATGCTTCTTAACCTTTGCTCACTCTTGCTCTCACTCAGGGTTAGGATAGCATTGTGGTCCCATGACTCTCCTAGCTTTTTCCAGCTCCCTCTCCATTTTCTGCTCTCTTGGGTATTTGCCCTGATAAAATCCTTGTAAGTTTAATCCCATCTTAATATCTGCTTTTCCAGGGAATTGGCAAGTACACAGATTAAGTGACTTTCAAAGGGGCGTACAGATATTAAGTGGCAAAGTATATTCTACAATCTAGAATTTAGGTCTTTTAGTTTCTACCTCTAACCATTATATGCAAACTTTTAATAAGGCAGTAACTTATGACACTGGCATTTGTTTCTTCTAGCTAGTATTTTGAGTCTAATGGTGTGATAAAATACCATAATTCTGTAGTTAGATTATCTTTAAGAATTTATGATTCCAGATTTCAGTCAAATTAAGAATTTTCTAGCTCTCCTTTGGCATATTGATAGAAGATAGAATGGGAGTGGGGAAAATACAAAAGATAATTTATGGTTTGTTGAGGGATGTGTTCTGAGATCTTTTCTAATCTCCAGATTTGCAAACAGTAATTTTCTTAGATCCCTTTACATTTATTACCATTAGCAATTGACTTTCTTTTCTGAGTCTTTTTCCTCAAAGAAACAAGATGGTTTTTGTGTGTTTGTGTTTTAATTCATTTACTGGAGTAATGCCATACACAAGGGCAAAAAAAAAAAAAAAAAAAAACCAGAAAAGCTACATTGAGATTGGATGTTGGATAGTTACCAGACTCGTTCACTGTATTGCTGACCTGTTCTTCTTGAATACCATATTTATAGATGATAGCCTTCAGAATTATATTTCAGAAAATTAAAATTATGTGAATATTTTGAGGTATTTACTGAGAGTTAAGTCCTCAAATATTAAGTTCCCAGATGTCAATACTGTTGGAGACCATTAGCATATAGGGGAAAAAAAAGTCTTTGAGGGCCTTCTATAAAAATAACTTAGTTTTTTCTTTTCCTTAGAATAAAAAAATGTTGAACTTGCCTTATTTGTAATTAGATATCTTAGAAATATGAAACAGTGTCAGTTAGTAGAATAAATATTTAAATTTTTATATACTTCTATGACCAGTAAAGGTAGGGAGAAGAAGGGACGGGATGAGTGAGAGACAGAGAGGAGAGACATAAGATGACAGAATGTAGCAGTCAGGGTAGAAAGAAGGAATACATGTTACATACTGAGTATCCCTAGTCTGAAAATCTGAAATGCTCTCAAATCTGAAACTTTTTGAGCACCATTGTTACACTCAAAAGAAATGCTCATTGGAGGAGTTTGCATGTTTGGATTAGGGATGGTCAACCAGTAAGTATTATATAATGCAGATATTCCAAAATCTGAAAAAATCCAAAATCTAAAACACTTCTGGTCCCAAGCATTTTGCATAAAAGATATTCAGCCTGTATTTGCTTTGGCCTATGGGCCTCAGGTAACATTTCATGTATTCTACCCATTAAAGGACTAAGTTTCTTAAGAGTGATGAAACATGCCTTATTCTCTTTGCAGTCTCCAGACTCCAAGATCGTGCCTTGAACTTAGTAATTATTTAAGAAGCATTTAACTCATAACTAAATGACTGGCTGATGAATCAGTGGTCATGATTCTTCAAATATTCTAATCCCCAAATGTTAGAGAAAGTAGTCTGATTGGGATATCTAGATGGCCTCTCAGCGTAGGAAGTATTCACTGAACTATATCAGTAGCCTGAGGGATAAGTGAAATTTTGCCAAGGGCCAAATCCAGGCTCAAGGCAATTTTCCTACTCTGTATTGTTGGACTTGGTAAATATAGTAACTTTTGAACATAAAATTTCCCTCCAAGTCTTTACTAAATATTCTGTTTCTTCTGACTAGAATGCTCCCCAACCTTCTGCCTTGAATGATACTTACTAGTCCTCAATTTTTGGGTCTCTTTTTAATCATTACTTCTTCCCTGGAGTCTTCCCTGGCTAATGGTAGGCTTTTCATATGTGCCCCATGCACCATTAAACTACATGCTTAACCTGCATTGCACCTTTACTTTCTTCATTACCTCCTCTCAGAGTCAAAAATCTGAAACCTCTTATTGAAATCCAACATTCTGTGATCTGAATCCTATCCTTTTGTCTTTCTCTCTGTGTTTGTCTCTTCTCTCTTATATGTCTTTAACCTCTACTAGTTTCTTCGCAATAGCATTCAAGCGTGCTGAAGTCATGTTTATCTTACAAAAACAACAGCAACATCTCATCTCCCTCCCTAAGAGCCAAACTTGTTTAAAAATTACCTATATTCAGAGTCTCCACATGCCTACCTCCCAGTCACTTCTTAACCCACTGTAATGTGGTTTCTTTGCTTAGCAACAGCAGTAAAACAAAGGTCACCCCTAATTTTTAAGTCTTTATCTTATTAGCAGCAATTGACAGAATTGTCTTTTCTCACCTTCTTGAAAAGCTTCCACTCTATTTTCTTTCCTTGGCTATAGTGATATTTCAATTCTCTGGTTTCCCTTCTACTTCTTTGCCACTTCTCAGTCTTATTTTTGGTTTCTTATTTCTTTGTTATGCAATAAAAATTTATTTAGCCACCAATATATGGCAGGTACTGTTTGAGTGATAGAGATAAAATGGTGAATGAGACAGATGAAGTTCTTGATCTAGCATAGACTTAACCTCACTTAAATATTCTCCAGCATTCTACCTGGGGCTTTTTTCCCCTTTCACTCCATAAACATTCCAGAAAATGGTCTCACCCACTCCTGTGACCTTACTTGTCATCGATATACTCATACTCCCACGTTTATATCTCAAGCCTAGACCTCTTTCTTGAACTCTGGGATGGCTACCTTTGGACATATTTTCTCTCTCCCACACTCTTCTTGTGGGCTCCTTATCTCAGGCAATGGCACTACCACACCACCATCTGCCCATACCTTTGGCTTCTCCCTCTTCTTTGTCTTTCCACATCCATCATTCACCAGTGTTAAAATACCTTTCATATTTATCTACATCTTGCAATTCCTGTAGCTACCACCGTTGTCTAGGTCACTACCTTTTCTCTCCTTAGATTACTGCCACACTCCCCTTGTCTATCCGGCCCTACTCTTGCCCCAGTCTATTACATTCTGCATAGTGCAGCTATAGTGATCTTTTCTAAAGGTAAATATGATTATGTCACTCACCTGATTTGACTGTCAAATACATTTAGGAAAAATCCAGATTCTTTAGTATGACTTTGTAATCTAGCCCCCTGCTGTCTTGTTCAGCTTTATCTCTTGCTACTCTTCTCCACACTCAATGAACCAGCCTTACTTAATTTTCAAACCAAATTTTCATGTTCTCTCTTGCTTTGAAATCTTATATGTTCTTAGTGCCTAGAATGTTGCCTCCCTGCTTGCTACTCCTGCCACATACCCTTTCCCCCATCTCTGCACGCTAATTTCCACTCATCCATCAAATCCTAACTTGGACATCACTTTCTTGGGAAAGCCATCTCTAATAGCCATCCCCCAACCCCCATTTAATTTGGCTCTGTTTTAGAAAACAGTAAATATCCTTCCCAAAATACACTTATTTTACCAAAAGAGTTTTGGTTATGGGAATACACTTTAAATTTTAATGTTGTGTTCTTATTGGATAACTGGGTTTCTATTTGGAGAATTCTTTTGTGTCTTTTGTGTGTGTGGTAAAACCCCCAGGGAGCCTTTTACATGCTACTGTGGTTCAACAGAAGAAAAATGTGAGATGAGGACTTGATGAATAGTTAAGAAGGGAAGAATTAAAGTATCATTTCTGTTTTTTTGGTCTTGTTAACAATGCAGGTAACCTTAAGCTTATATTTAACTGTTTATATAGAGAAACAGTGCTGGTGGGCCTCTTGACTTTGAATTACTGATTTTTAAGGGCTCAGTAGTATATTTCCCTGGTGAGGGTGTGCAGGGAAGAGGAGTGATCTAGCCAAAATGACTGCCCTTCTCTATAGGGCAATATATTTCAACTTTTTTTTTTTTTTTTTGAGACAGAGTCTCGCTCTGTTACCCGGTTAGAGTGAGTGCCGTGGCGTCAGCCTAGCTCAGAGCAACCTCAAACTCCTGGGCTTAAGCGATTCTACTGCCTCAGCCTCCCGAGTAGCTGGGACTACAGGCATGCGCCACCATGCCCGGCTAATTTTTTCTGTATATATTTTTAGTTGGCGAGATAATTTCTTTCTATTTTTTAGTAGAGATGGGGTCTCGCTCTTGCTCGGACTGGTCTCGAACTCCTGACCTCGAGCAATCCACCCACCTTGGCCTCCCAGAGTGCTAGGATTATAGGCGTGAGCCACTGCGCCCGGCCTATTTCAACTTTTTTTGATCCATCCCAAAGAAATATATTTTATTTTGCATCATGACAAAGTACACTAATACATATAGATAAAACTGAAACATAGTTTAATAAAATATTCCTGCTTTTAGTACTTAGGTTGAAATCTGCTACTTTGAATTCCATTTTATTCTGTTCCATTAGAAATTACTGATCATAGTCCACTGAGTTGATTTCATGAATTACAACCCTGACTAATGGATTGCAAACAGCAGTTTGGAAACACTCCTATAGAAATAGCTAGTGACTTGAATCTATTTTCAAACTGACTGGTTCAACAAGCAGAATCACAGCTAAGTGGGAGCTTAGTGGGCAGAGGATGGGCATGACTCAAAGTTACTGAATACCTGTTATGTATGCAGCATTGGACCAGGAACTATTTTTATTTTATATTCACTACCATGTTGTATTTTAGTCTTCCCATTTTACATGGGGAAGCTGAGGCCCAGAGGGGCACATAACTCACTTAAGGCCATACGGATAGCAAAGGTCAGAACTAATGTTTGAATCCGTGCAATTTAGTCTTCCTGACTTCAAAGCCCATGCATTTGTACCTTATCGCTGTGTCTCCCAAGTAAGTAACATTGTTATATACATGCTAAACTTAGAAGAGAATTAGTGACATTTAGATATCTTCAAAATTTTATAGTGGAAAATAACAATAAAAAGCCCCATTAAATGTGAGTTGAGACAGGCATAAACATTGACAAACAGTTAAATAGTGATAGATTATATTGGCTTTCCAGAGAGCTTAAGTTTTCATGCCTCTGCTCATCCAAGAGGTAGAGGTAATATCCTTAAGGCTGAGATATATGGGATTTTCTTGTTGGTAAGGTAAATGAAATGTTCAAAGGCTTTACTACTGCACCAGAGCAGATAATAAGGCAATTAGAACTGTTAAATTGATGAAACGCCAGCCTAGGATGAATTATATCATGAATTACAAAGAAACAAGAGATTTTACAGCAACTTTTGAGACCTAAAGAGGAAAAATGTATCAGTAAAGTGAAGAGAAATTGATAGTTAAACTTAAAGTGCTAGATTTATTGACCTAGAAAATCCAACTTTTAAACATTTTAGGGCCAGTTTCAGAATATTAGTTATCAGCTTTGTAAATAAGTGGAAAAATGCTGATAGTTTAATTTCCTCTATTAATAAAATGAATTTAAGATGTATTTCTTCCTTTCTGTTTTTTGAGCTGCAATATACTCTAGGGATCATCTAGTCAAACCTCCTCATTTTATAAATGATAAATCTGAGACCTGCAGAAATTAAGCAGCTTACCCAAGATCCCATTACAAAGTAGTCAAGAGTTAGGACTAGAATCCAGATCACCTGACATTCCATTGGCTTAACTTTTATTTAACCTGAGTAGGAGTACTGTTGATAAATGACTTCTTGTATAATATACGCTGATTTATGGAATATTGTACTTTCTTTAAAATTCCCATCACATAAAATAATACCATTGCTAACCCTTACATACTGCACTGTTTGCCAAAGATACCTGGAAGACAACCACTAGATACAGGCTAGCCTTTCATATTGCATGAACGAATGGGCTGCTTACTTTTCTTTTTTTTTCTTGAGACAGAGTCTCGCTTTGTTGCCCAGGCTAGAGTGAGTGCCATGGCATCTGCCTAGCTCACAGCAACCTCAAACTCCTGGGCTTAAGCGATCCTACTGCCTCAGGCTCCCGGGTAGCTGGGACTACAGGCATGTGCCACCATGCCTGGCTAATTTTTTCTATATATATTTTAGTTGGCCAGATAATTTCTTTCTATTTTTAGTAGAGACGGGGTCTCGCTATTGCTCAGGCTGGTCTCGAACTCCTGAGCTCAAACGATCCGCCTGCCTCGGCCTCCCAGAGTGCTAGGATTACAGGCGTGAGCCACGGCGCCCGGCCTTACTTTTCTTTTTTAACAAAAGTTTTGGATTATACTTTCTTTCTAAGATCTATAAACATGATCATCCACACCTAGAAGACAGACTTCTGGAATACACCTGAGCAACATGAGCCTTTTCATATGTATGTTATAAACTTCTCAGGGGTAGCTGTAACTCTCAGTTTAAGTAAATAGGAAAATATTCAATTATAAGTTCTATATTCTTTTAGAAAACTTTTTGGGATGTTATTCTCATATATTCCCAAAAGTCCTTTCTAGGTCACAGAAATCACATAATCACACATATATATGCCTTTAGTTTAAACAGACACAACTAAATTCTATTATTTCAATTTTTTTCTTTCTTTCTTTTCTTCTTTTTTTTTTTTCTTGATATGGAGTCTCACTCTGTCACCCAGGCTAGAATGCAGTGGTACAGTCGTAGCTCACTGCAGCAATCCTCCTGCCTTAGTCTCCCAAGTAGCTGAGACTACAGGTACACTCTACCATGCCCGGTTAATTTTTTTAAAAAAATTATTTGTAGCAATGAGGTCTCACTATGTTGCCCAAGCTGGTCTCAAAACTCCTGGTCTTAAGTGATCCTCCCACCTTAGCCTGCCAGAGTGCTGGGATTCCAGTTGTGAGCCACCAGTGCCCAGCCTTATTGTTTCAAATTCTGAATGTTAGATCTCTAATACCCATCATCTGTATGAATTTTAATGCAATTATGCAGAATGACTATTGAGATACTTTTGTATAAGCAATTTAATTGTAGAGTATTGTATAGATCTGTGTTATTATCAAAATACAACTGTTTAGGTCATGGTTATTTAAGAGAATTAAAATTCTACTGCTTGGTGAGTTGAGGAAGGGTTCCTGGAAGAGATGGCATTTGAGCTAGGTCTTAAGCAAGTAGTAGAGAGTACGGATGGGGAAGGGCAGTCATTTCCTCTTCATAAAAGAATTAAAGATAAGAATCTCCAGAGCTCATTTAGGAAATGGATAGGGTGTATTCGGGGCATGACATGGACATTATTGCTAGAGTGTATTATAGAAAAGCATGGAGTGTATACTGAAAAATATACCCACAGAGTTTTTAATGTCCTTCTGAGAAGTTTGGAATTTTGTAAGTATTGTTTCTGTTTATTTGATTATTTGTGTAAAGCAAGGAAATTCTAGTGACAGTTTGGAGGCGGCATTGTGGAGGTAAAGAGAAAAGTTGTTTCCCAGTGGTTTCATGATTTTTTTTCCAGCTAGATTTTTAACTTAGAGCCAACTTGATCTCTGATGGACTATGCCTAGTTAAGTGCTATGCAGTAGTGGTTATTCAGGCAGTGTTTATTTAAAATGATTGAATGTCTGCTTAGGGAATTTTTGTTAGGTGAAGACAATCTTGTTTTGTTTTTAATGCAAACCTGTGAATAGGGTACATAAAACTGGCCTTCTCATATTTGCCAACAGCTAATGACGCCATTTAGAATGAATGTAAAGTATGTCTAAAATAATGAAAGTGTAAACAATAAGCATATGGATATATGAAGGACAAATTAAGCCAAGTAAACTTGAATGCTCTTAGTTGCATTTAATTTTTAATGGACTACAGTTATAAAATTAAAATTCAATAGAAGGAAGCTAATATCTAATTTTCACTAAAATGGTTAATTCTGTTTTAGGAAAATTAAAATAAATTCAAGTTAGTTGTAAAGTTGTAAATATGGACTAAAAATTAGCGGTTGAATCATACAAAAGATAATGATATCATCATATATTGAATTCCAGGGTATTTGGCATGATGTCATAGGTGTTGAGTTAAATACAGTTTTATTTACATCATATTAATTACCTAGAAGGAAGTGTGCAAGAAAATCTACAAAGGATACTAAATTTAGATTGTAATTAGAGAACTGGAAAGAGCTAGAGTGATGAAGCATGTCTAGGTAGATAAAAACAAAGAAATTTCCTTGAGAGGAAAATGAAGCAGAGTTTTGCATTAAAGTATTTTGTTTCTAATTTGGCATTTGCCACTCTTAGTAAAAATTGAGTATTCCATTTAAAAGCATGTCTTTTCATGTTATGATCTTTTGTATCTATTTAGGATATCCATAAACCAAAATCTCTTCATAATATGTAAAACCTAGATACAGGCGTACCTTGGAGATATTGCAGGTTTGGTTGTAGACCACTGCGGTAAAGTGAGTCACACAAACTTTTTGGTTTCCCAGTGCATATAAAAGTTATGTTTACGCTATACTGTAGTACATTATGTGTGCGATAGCATTATGTCTTAAAAAAACCAATGTACATTAATTTAAAAGTACTTTATTGCTAAAAAATGCTAACAGTTATCTGACCCTTCAACGAGCCCTAATCTTTTTGCTAGTGGAAGGTCTTGTCTCGATGTTGATGGCTGCTGAGTGATCAGGGTGGTTGTGGCGGCTATGGCAATTTCTTAAAATAAGACAACAATGAAGTTTGCTGCATCAGTGGTCTCCCTTTTACAAAAGATTTCTCTGTAGCATGCAATGCTGTTTGATAGCATTTTACCCACAGTAGAACTTCTTTCAAAGTTGGAATCAGTCCTCTCAAACCCTGCCACTGCTTTATCAACTAAATTTATGGAATATTCCAAACCTTTTCTTGTCATTTCAACAATGCATCTTCACCAGGGGTAGATTTCATCTCAATAAACCACGTTCTTTGCTCATCTGTAAGAAGCACCTCCTCACCAGTTAAAGTTTTATTGTGAGATTGCAAGAATTCAGTCACATCTCCACTTACAGTCTTCTTGCTGTTTCCACCACATCTGCAGTTACTTACTCCACTGAAGTCTCAAACCCCTCAAAGTCATCCATGAGGGCTTAAAGCAGCTTCTTCCAAACTCCAACATTAACTTCTGTTAATGTTGATGTTTTGACTTCCTCCTATAAACCATGAATGTTTTTAATGGCATCTAGAATGATGAATCCTTTCCAGAAGTTTTCAGTTTTTTTTTTTTTTTTTTGCCAGAACCATCAGGAATCACTATTTACGGCAGCAATGGCCTCATGAAATGTATTTCTTAAATAATAAGACTTGAAAGTTGAGATGACTTTTTGACCTGTGGGTTGCAGAATGAGTGTTCTGTTAGCAGGAATGAAAACAACATGGATTATCTTGTACATCACCCATCAGAGCTCTTGGGTGACCAGGTGCATTGTTAACAAACAGTAATATTTTGAAAGAAATCTTTTTTTTGAGTAATAAGTCTCAACAGTAGGTTTAAAATATTTCATAAACCATTCTGTAAACAGATGTGCTGCTATTCAGACTTTGCGGTTCATATATAGAGCACAGGCAGAGTAGATTTAGTTTAATTCTTAAGGGCCCTAGGATTTTCAAAATGGTAAATAAACATGAGCTTTAACTTAAAGTCACCATCTGGATTAACCTCTAACAGTAGAGTCAGCCTGTCCTTTGAAGCTTTGAGCTAGGCATTGACTTCTCCTCTCTAGCTATGATGGCATCTTCCAATAGAAGACTTTCATCTACATTGAAAAATCTGTTGCTTAGTGTAGCCACCTTCATCATTGATCTTCTGGATAACTTGCTGCAGCTTCTACATCAGCACTTGCTGCTCTCTCTTTTACTTTTATGTTGTGGAGATGGCTGCTTCTCTTAAACATCATGAACCAACCTCTGCTAGCTTCAGACTTTTCTTCTGCAGCTTCCTTACTTCTCTCAGCCTTCATAGAATTGGAGAGTTAGGGCCTTGCTCTGGAAAAGGCTTTGGCTTAAGGGAATGTTCTAGCTGGTTCTATCTTCTAACCAGACCCCTGAAACTTTCTTATACCAGCAGCAGGGCTGGTTCACTTTCTTATCATTTGTGTGTTCACTGGAGTAGCACTTCTAATTTCCATTAAGAACTTTTCCTTTGCATTTACAACTTGGGTGACTGGCACAGGAGGCCTAGCTTTTGGCTTATCTTGGCTTTCGGCCTTCCTCACTAAGCTTAATCGTTTCTAGCTTATGATTTAAAGTCTGGGGTATGTGACTCTTCCTTTCACGTGAATACTTAAGAGTCCATTAAGGTTATTAATTAAGGCCATAGGGTTATTAATTGGCCTAATTTCAATATTGGTGTGTCTTAGGAATAGAGCAGCCCAAGGAGAGGGAAAGAAAAGGGGGAACAGCCAGTCGCTGGAGTAGTCACAGTACAACATTTATTGATTAAGCTTGCCATCTTATATGGGTGCAGTTTGTGGCACCCAAAACAGTTACTATAGTAACATGAAAGACCACTGATAATAGATCACAATAACAGATATAATAATAATGAAAAGTTTGAAATATTGCAAGAATTACCAAAATGTGACACACAGACATGAAATGAGCATATCCTGTTGGAAAAATGGCACCAAGAAACTTGCTGAACACACAGTTGCCACAGATCTTCAATTTGTAAAAAAAAAAAAAAAACAAAAAAATCCCCACATTATCAGTGAGGCATAATAAAACTAGGTATGCCTGTATATGATTTCATAGGACATAGACACTCATTTGTTTATAGAGAAGTTCTTTTAAGATTGAGAGAAATTCTGAAACAGGGAACCTGTAGTTACTCTTTGTGGAAAAAGTGTAACTCTAGAAATGTTTTTAGTAGTGTTTCAAATCACTAATTGGGAAGACATTTTCAGTTTTTTCTTAAAAATACTTTAAGGAAAAAAGATTGTAGTAAGTTTCCCCAACTGTCAGTAACACCCACCCTGAATATTAAATTAATGAGATTCTACCTAGAAATTACCTCTTGTGTCTTTTGGAAGTTTCTCCTCTTTAAAGAACAAAAACAAAACTGTTAACTGTCTTTCACTTTGCCATTAAATTAAAATATTTTCTTTTGTGCAGAGACCTAAAAGCTGTAAAGATAAGATTGAGATACTTGACTATATATGTGTTATAAAATAAAATTTTTCCAGGGAAACAGCAAAAATGTGGGGAGAGGAAGAAAATCAAAGTGGAAAGACAAATGACACATTGGGGAAAGTACTTATTATCTATATGACAGATAATAGATAAAGACATGGACTATACAAGGAGGCCTTATAAATTAATAAGAAAGAGATGAACACTCCAACATAAAAATAGGAAAGAATACACCTGATACAGGGCTAAATGCATTGACATGAAAGGACTTTTACAACCTATCATTTGAGACGACCAAAATCACCATGAGAGAGGGAATGGTAGTTATTTTGTTCATTGCCCACTGCTTGGCACATAGCAAGCATTTGGTAAATACTGGGTGGGTGGGTGAGAGGCTGGATGGATGGGAGAATATGGTATAGTGAAAAGATCCCAAGACTTGAAACTATAACAGAAGATTGTGCCATCCTAGTAACAACGGATCACTTGAATTCAAGTCCTTTAAAACATTGGTGTTCCACAAACATTTCTGTAACAAGAAACACTTGAGCTTGCATTAACATCTGTATTGCTGTTGATATAATCTTGTATCTAGAAAACCCCAAAGATTCCACCAAGAGATTCCTGGAATTGATAAATTCAGTGAAGTCTCAGGTTACAAAATCAGTGTACACAAATAAGTAGCATTCCTGTATACCAACAGCAGTCAAGCTGAGAATCAAATGAAAGACTCAGTACCGTTCACAATAGCTACAAAGAAAATTAAGTACCTAGGAATATACTTAACCAAGAAGGTGAAAGATCTCTACAAAGAGAAATACAAAACACTGAGGAAAGAAATCACAGATGATACAAACAAGTGGAAAAACATCTCATGCTCATAGATTGGTAGAATCAACATTGTTAAAATGTCCATATTATCCAAAGTGATTTACAGGTTCATTGCAATCCCCATCAAAATACCAATGTCATAGTTCCCAGATCTAGAAAAAATAATTCTACACTTTGTGTGGAATGAGAAAAGAGCCCAAATAGCCAAAGCAATCTTAAGCAAAAGGAACAAATCTGGAGGCATCACATTACCAGACTTCAAACTATACTACAAAGCTATAGTGTAACCAAAACAGTGTGATGGTGGCACAAAAACAGAGACATAGACAAATGGAACAGAACAGAAAACCCAGACATAAAACCACTCACATAGAGCCAACTGATCTTTGACAAAGCAGACAACAATATACACTGGGGAAAGGAATCTCTATTCAATAAATGGTGCTGGGACAACTGGATAGCCACGTGCAGAGGAATGGAACAGGATCCGTGTTTCTCACCACATACAAAAATTAATTCAAGATGCACAAAAGACTTAAATGTAAAGCATGAAACCTTAAGAACTCTAAAAGAAAATGTTGGAAAACTCTTCTAGATATCGGCCTTAGCAAAGAATTTATAAAGAAGACCCAAATGGTAATCACAGCAACAACAAAAATAAATAAATGGGACTTGTTTAAATTAAAAAGCTTCTGCACAGCCAAGGACATAAGCAACAGAGCAAATAGACAACCTACAGAATGGGAATAAATATTCACTTAGTCCGATAAAGGGCTAAGGCCAGAACCTACAAAGAACTCAAGCAAATCAACAAGGAAAAATCAAACAACCCCATTAAAAAGTGGGCAAAAGACATGAACAGAAGCTTTTCAAAAGAAGATACACAAATGGCCAATAAACAAATGAAAAAATGCTCAACATCACTAACCATCAGGGAAATGCAGATTAAAACCACAATGAGATATCACATTACCCCAGATGGGGGTGGCTGGCTTGGATGCAGGAAGAAAGGAACACTTACACACTGTTGGTGGGACTGCAGATTAGTACAAACTCTATGGAAAACAGTATGGAGATTCCTCAAAGAACTAAAAGTAAACCTACCATTCAATCCAACAATTCCACTACTGGGTATTTACCCAAAGAAAAATAAGTCATTTTATCCAAAAGACACCTGCACCCAAATGTTTATTGCAACACAATTCACAACTGCAAAGATGTGGAATCAATCCAAATGGCCATCGATTCATGAGTGGATTAACAAAATGTTGTGTATGTATACTGTGGAATACTATTCAGCCTCGAAGAAGGATGACCTAATGCCTTTTGCAACAATATGGATGGAACTGCAGACCATTATTCTATTAACAAGTGAGGTAACTAAAGAATGGAAAAACAAACACCACATGTACTCATTATTAAATTGGAACTAACTGATGAGCACATATGTGCATAGAGGGAAGTATAACTCATTGGAAATCAAACGAGGGAGGGGGAAGAGGGGACAGGTGAAAACCTACTTAATGGATACAATGAACACTATCTTGGTGACGGGCACACCTATAATGCCGACTCAAGCACCACAAAAGTGATCCATGTAACCAAAAACATTTGTACCCCCATAATACTTTGAAATAAATAAATAAATGAAAAACATCTGTCTAAATTACTGAGACTACCATAATAAAATTACCACAAACCAGGTGGCTTAAAAACAACTAAAATTTGTTTTCACATTTCTGGAGGCTAGAATTTCAAAATCAGAGTGTCACTTGGGCCATGCTCCCTCCCAAGGTTTAGGGAAGAATCCTTTAACTCTTCTAGCTTGTGATAGTTGTCGATAATCCTTGGTGTTCCTCAGTTTGTGGCAGCATAACTCCAATCTCTGTCTTCATGGCTTTCTTCCCTGTGTGTGTCCTCTTATAAGGACACTAGTCACTGGATTTAGGGGCTACCCCAATTCAGTATGACCTTATCTTCACTCAACTAATTTTATTTCCAAAGTTGAAATTTCCAAAGAAAATCACATTCTGAGCTTTTGGGTTGATGTGAATTTTGGGCCACATAATTATTCAACCCAGTACAACATCTCAGCTGAATATAGCCTTAAGAATATCCAAGCTTTCAAGCCTTACTTTAAAAAAAAAAAAACATCAAAAATTATTTCAGTTTAATCATTCTAACTGAAAACTTTTGTAAAATATTTTATACACTACTATCAAAACTTAGGGATATATTAAAATATCATCTAAGAAGCTAGAAATAAGATTTGTATCTCAGAGGATAAAATAAAACCAATACTTAATAAATCATAATGAAGACCCACAAAAATATGCTAAACAGGGAATGGGTCCTAGTCTTATATGACTAGACTATTAACTGATTGATTGCATTACCGTTTCCACAGCGAGTACATTAACAAGAAGAAAGGTTGGTCAAAAGTGGAAGTACAGAATAAGGAAAATCACAGGGTAAATGTTAGCTTTGTCCATCTAAGCATTGTCCAGGAGACAGGAAACTTCTGAGTATACTTTTTACTATTTGTAAGACCATTCTGTCCTTTATGTAGATTAGTAGTTACTGAACTTTACTTTTTAGCAATGGAACTTTTTTTTCCTCTAAAAGAAATTTTAGACACAGATTCCAAGCATATAAAACACTTAACAAAAACAAAAAACAAAGAGCCTTGAAACAACTCCTTGAAATGCTTATGCTTCAGAAAACACACACATTTACTTTAGCTGTAAAATATTCCATTTATCTAATTCTCCTTTTTATGGTTCCATGCTCACCAATCAACTTTGTGGTAAGGCTGTGGTTTTTCCGGTAGGTCTGCCTGCTGTAAGAGAATGGGCTAGCCTAATGGAAAAGACTTACTGTGATGGTGTTATGCTTCTCATTGTATGTTAAAAAATTGGCATTCTAGCATTAAACATCAGCTCTATTAATCAGTGTTACTCTACCCTTAAGACATGATTCCACTCATCATAGGCTCACAAATTTTGAGCCTGAAAGCCAGAACCTTGGCTATGATTGATTGCATAAGTGTAGGAGGCTTTTCAGTGATGCCCTTCAGTAGACTACCTCCTGATCTCCCCAGTGGAATACAACCTGACATAGTCATCAGCTCCATGAGTATTCTTTTTTTTTTATGTGAGTTCCTATTAAAATTTTCTTTATTTTTATACAGAGAATATGAGC